>NC_092862.1:144269349-144390299 GCF_032062135.1 Pyxicephalus adspersus
GATCGGCGCTATACGATCGTTCGTAGATATCGTGCAGGATCGTTCGTCGTTCGTTTTCCAACGATAATAATTGGAAGTGTGTACGTAGCTTAACTAAGATGTGTTTGTGTAAGGCTTGCAAGAAGATCCTGCAGATAATGCAGCATTACAAAAGAGCTGAGGGAGAGCTTGTCTTTATAAGGACCCTCTTTTGAAACACACTCTTTGCTAAGTCAACAGCTTATATGTCCATAATAAATCAAACACTGTCTCTCTTCCTTAAAATGAACCATAAATAATTGTTATGCAAACTTAGTTTATTCAAAGTACTCCACATTCGGTGTATCAATAATTACCCGTACATATCACTCAGGGAGCTAGTCAACACTTTTACAATATGGCAATAAGTCTGTGGACAACTGACCATCAACCTTGACCATGAAAACCATGGCCATTAATATGAAGTTGGCTGTTATATCCAGTCTTTTAAAAAGGCTTATCCAATAGATTTTGTGTTTGTTGATTTTTGTGCCAATTGAGCCAAATAGTAATTCGTAAATTCCACCTGGAATGTAGAATGAGCAGACCTGATTCTGAAATAGTTTTCCAAATTATCCTACAGGTGTCTAGAAGGGCTGAGGTCAGGGCTTTGTGCAGGACACTTAAGTTCCTCCACACCATACTGCTCTCATCATGTCTTTATAGACTTTGGGCAAGGGCACAGCCATGCTGTGACAGGAAAGGACCTTCCCCAAAATAATACCATGAAACTGGAAGAGCAAATTTGTGTGTTATAGCATTGACATTGCCTGTCAATGGAAACACTTGAGTTTAATCATTAAGAGGGGTTTTCACATAATTTGGCTATTTAGGTAGGTGGGATAATTGGGGGTCGTCAAACATTTGGGCAAACAGAGTACTACCCCCAGATCATATGATTGGCTCACTGTTTTTACAGTACTTGCTTGGAGATTGAGGTTGTTTTGAGTTGAGATGGGGTTTGAGGCTGCAGCCTTTCTTAAAAATAACAATTCAGATTATTATATTGAATGCCAACCCCCAACTTTTCCTCCCAACATATACACACAGGTTTGTTTTTGTCATGGCCCACATATTTACCTTCATCAACAGAAACAGGTAGCGATCTGCTGTACTGTTTGCTAAAACTCTTGTATGGAGTATACACTGTAGGGTATTGTTTTTTTTTATTCCCTAAACTGAAAATTTTGTATTTATTCTGTACATCAGAAATCCCAGTGAAGTTCAC
Source organism: Pyxicephalus adspersus (assembly GCF_032062135.1). Lineage (NCBI taxonomy): Eukaryota > Metazoa > Chordata > Amphibia > Anura > Pyxicephalidae > Pyxicephalus > Pyxicephalus adspersus. The sequence continues at coordinate 144,270,596 of NC_092862.1, forward strand.
AAAGAAGCTGGAAGCAATAACCGGAGAGATCGGCTCTTTCATCACCCTGACCTGCGAGCTGGGACAGGCCAAGGGTGACGTTGTCTGGAAAAGGAACGGAGAGGAAGTCAAAGCTGGCAAACGCTTTGAGATTCGGTCAGATGGAACCAAGCGAGGCCTAACCATCTCCCAGCTGAGGGCAGAAGATGGAGGAGAGTATTCCTGCGAATCAAGAGATGATAAAACCATCACACAACTCACTACTAAAGGTGAGTATACCTATAAGTGATGCCTACAAGAGGGAAGTACAAAAGGCAGGACCCCAAAGGAGATTATATGAAGAACATGTAGACTTCTGAAAAGTCCTATTCATTTTTTACAGTTAAGCGTCTTTGCTTTTAAAGTGAACCTTCAGCCATTTGGGCAAAATCATCAATACAATTAAAGGAGGCACATATAGAAGTCTTTGTTCTTCACCAATATGTTCCTTGCTGCTGTCAGATATACCATTGTTGCATAAATGATGGCAGTAGAACCTTGATTTATTTAGATACCTAGGTCACAGTTTGGTCACAAACATGGCCAACAGCATGGTTTCAAGAAGCTGGATTTAGGCATGGCATAACCATGGTATGAAGGACTTATAGGTGGTATCTTGCTCCAGGAGATCATCCATACCTTTTCTATAATTTTTGTATTTTATCTTCTATCACTGATTTATTGATCTGCTTCTATCCTGGCAGCTCCTCGTGTGGTGAAGTTTGCAGCAGAACTAAATAATGTGGTGGTAGAGGAAGGTGCAGAAGCCACATTTAAGTGCACATTGACCCCAGACGATGCCGAGGTGACCTGGTACCGAAATGGGGCCAAAATAGAAAAGAGCAACAAATACTCATTCAGCAAAAAAGGGACAGTGCACACCCTAACCATCACCAAGCTGACCCTACAAGATGCTGGGGAGATCATGGTCGAGGCTGAAGGGGTGAAGACAACGGCTAGCCTGAAGGTCCGAGGTAATGATTAATGAGTGGAGTTCAGATTAAATAAACTTATTACAGCCGACCTTTGCCGTGATCAAACAACTTGGGAAATTTATATTGATTTTTGTGCAATTAAACAGAGGGTAAAGTCTAAATTCAGGGAAACCTAACATATCTTTGCAATGGGACTACCCCTGTACTGAAAAAAACATTAATGTAGCTTGTTTTCTGCTGCTGCAGACTTTCTCTCAGTGCTGCAGTCACAGGCCTTAGGTCATCATCTACAGTGCAGGACCATAGGCAAAACCAAGCTTTGCAACCCTTTGAGGAATAGAGCAAAAATTGCAACTAGGCCACTCATTCCTTTATGAACTGTCTAAGAATTGATTTTTCATATTTGGAAAGATATCTTCTCCCTTCCTGTTGAGTCTATAGGGTGGAAAGTGAAATCTTGCTGAGACACATATGGGAAAAAGTTGTCAGCAGTTTTTAACCCAACCTCATTCTCTTCAAAGTGAAAAATGCTACTCATTCATAGATGCAAGAGCAGACCAGCATGTACGTTTGGTTTGCTCAGGTCCAGCTGTAGTGCTTTATCTTTAGAAGATACCTCTGACCTAATTATGACATATGTACACGCGTGAGATGATTCCTGGCCGATATGAATGGTTGTGTATAACGATTGCCTGATGTCGTTCATAGATCCGGATCCAAAAATGACCGATGGAGAATGACCACATGTATATGTCATTAGAGAAGAGAACAGTGGGTGTCCCTTGTTTGTTGTAATTATTTGTAATTTAAAGTCTCGCCAACCCTTGATTTTTGGATAGATTCAGTGTGCTTCCTCCATGGAAGAACCTTTAAAGGCCACTAAGTTATCTAATTTATGAATCTGTGTCCTGAGCTGGAGATTATTGGAGATACTCCCATAGAAGTCCAACAGGCTGTAATGCATGGGTGCCAAGGGAACAGTGAAGTTTCAGTATGTAAAACTTTGAGAGGGTGGCCTTCAGTTTTAGGTAAGTATGATGTTGTGAAGGGGAAGATAAAGAAAACACAAACCCTCCTAAAATAAACTGGTAGGCAAATACTGACCGGCTTCTGTAGACAATACTAAGTAAAGCTACTAGATTTAAACTAATAGTTTAATAGGTGTCACCTGATATAACTTAATTTTGTTTACCCTTTTTCTTCTCATCAGAGGCTCCAGTCTTATTTAAGAAAAAGTTGGAAACGATGACTGTGGAAGAGAGACAGACAGTCCACCTGGAAACAGAGCTGAGCAAAGCATCCAAAGAAGTGAAGTGGATGAAAAATGGTATTGTCCTCCAGTCAGGAGGAAACATTGAGATTAAATCTGAAGGAACAAAACAGATCCTTATCCTAAAGAACGTGACATACGCTGACCGAGGACTGTATGGCTGCGAGACCCTGGATGACAAGACACAAGCCAAGCTTAATGTGGAGAGTAAGTTGGAACCATTGTTAAGATTTGGTGGAGGTGTTGATGGGAGTGGGAAGAAGAAGATACTTGTGAAGTAGAGTCTTGAAGGACACCAGTATAGGTTCAATATTCCATGTGTGTTTTTTTGAATTATAATACATGGGTATAAAATACAAATATATCATCCTCAGTATAAAGACATCTCCAAAAGCCCAAATCTAAAACTAAGGAAATTCCTGACTATCGCAGGAGTTTGTCCATCAACTTTTGCTTCCAAATGTCAACTTGTCCTTGTGTAAAAGCCTGGCTAAAACCAACATAATAACTAACACAAAACAAACTACTTGAAAGAGAACCATAAACATCCTTTTCCAAGTAAAAAATAGAACATGAGAAAATGTAGAGCACAGGCTAAGACACAACTTCTTTTAATTCTCCATGTTACTTCAAACTTCATATCGTTCTTTCCTTGTCTTGTCTGTTCAGCACCTTCCAACTCAGAAGTAATGGACATTAACTAAACTTTCCACAATGTAGCACAATGCTCAGATGACTACAAGCTCAAGAGAAGTAACAATATAGGGTGCTTTGCAGAAGAGGAGAGTTAGATTTTAATTGACTTTAAGTGACTCGGTCGAATATGAAACATCTAAAAATAGAATACATCCTAGTGATACTGAAAAATATGAATGATTCTACAGAAAATGTCAAAGTTCAATTGTGTCTTATCCCAAGAACCAAAAATATAATATATAGCAGCACCAGACTCTAGGTGTGGTGGCTTCATTATTCTACAGGTTTTATTTCCTTTATTTTCACCAGGTTAGTTAGATACATGTAGAGCCTTGCAGAGTCTCTGTACCAAGGACATACGTTGCCTTGAGGAAGGGAGCATGTAAGGCTGCAAAAACAATAAAAAAGTAAAAAGAGAATTGCGGATCTTTCTTGATTTCTTCTCTACTTTTGGTGCCCTCTTTATTGCGCCATAGGATTTTTAGCCCCCTGATGTGGCACTCCCTTAAAGTTTGGGATACCTATAGAACCAGGTTTCGGCTCATGTCTTCATGGGTCCCTCTGCAATCTATCTGTTTTAATCCTCTGTTCCCACCTGGACATATGAACCCTATGGCATTCCAATGGTGGAGGACAAAGGGTCTTTGCTTGGCCTATTACCTTTTTGGTATTTTGGGCATTAAGTCCTGAGATCAGTTGCATGCGACCCCCCGGGAATATTACCGATACATGCAATTGCATCATTAACTGTTGCCCTCTGTTGAAGCAGGTTCGTAGTTCATTGGCTCTCACTCCATTTGAAAGGATCTGCTATCTGGCTCCATTATCTCCCTTCTCTACAGACTGCTTATTGCTGTACCTTCCACCAGATCCGAGCCGTATGTAGATGGAAGGCAGATCAGGGTTGCAACCAAGCTGAGGAGATATGGGAAGATGTATGGAGGTCTATATGCTCCTGTTTTATTAATGTGACCTCACAGGAATCTGCTTACAAGGTCTTATTGCGCTGGTATGTGACCCCCCCAAGGTTGGCGCGCTTTGATCCTGAATCATCTGATCAATGTTTTAGAGGCTGTGATGCCATTGGTGATATGCTCCATATTTGGTAGACATGTCCTAAACTATCCGGTTTTTGGCAATCTGTACACAACCTACTCGGTTCTTTGCTGAAGAGGCCCATGATCCGGGATCCATGGTGTGCTCTCCTGCAACTTCCAGATTTGGCGCTCTCTCGGCCCTCTAGAAACCTGACTTGGTGCAATTCTTTGGCCAAGTCTTGATGATTTTTGCAATTGTGCATGGATTTATGGTAATTGCCATTTAGTCTATAGAGTGCAGCTCCCATACAAAGCAAGTATCTGAGCTCATTGCAATATGTGGAAATTGGAGATGCAGCTCTGGAAATGTGTAGCTGAGATTTATATTAGTTACCAGCTTGTTTTAGAGGTGTTGAAATGACAAGGTTGCAGTTTGTTGTGACAACTCGTGTCCCCAGTTGGAGCCTGGGATTAGAGGAAGCAAAGTTTCCTGTGTGGGGTCACTAAAGAAATGACAATTAGTTCTGCACAGCCTGCAGAATGATGGCAGCTGGAGATATGGTGAATGGGACACATTATACTCCATAGCTTATTAATTCAACTTGTTATCTTCTAGTAGTAAAAATACAGACATGCTACTATGACAGCGATAAAATCCAGATTCACTTCTTTTCTATCTGGCAACCTAAATATCATCTATGAATATTTGTTAGATATGATTGTAGCTGGAAAAAGTATCCCCATGTTTTGGGGCAAAAAAGTAATGTTTGTCTGCTTTTATTACTGATGATATTTAGAGGAAATTGATTGCATTTGTAGAAGGCATTAAAGTGCATAAGAAAGGGGAGATGTTGATGGTGGAGAAGAGATAGGCAGGGGTTGTATGAGAACGGGAGGCTGATGGAGAATGACAGATGCTGGTGATGGCATTACTGGTGTGTTTACTCATCCTTCTATCTGATCGAACAAAAACCGTGGCAGGCAGGATTGAAAACTCCCATTGAACCTTCAAACCAAGAGTATCATGGCCTTTGCAGAACACCTCAACTTTCAAACACAGGATTCTATAATAAGGGTGTTCAAAAGGGGGTAAAAACACAGAACCCTGGGTGATTCTTCAACAAAGATGGCTTCATTCTTGGTGAAGGTATTGTCAGTGGGGAGCATTGTGGTTTTTTTGACAGGTAAAACCTGGAAGTGTTACATTCACATATTATTCACCCTATAGGGATATAACGTATCTGATGATAGGTCCACCTTCAGAGCAGAAATCTTTGGTTCTTGTAGACATACAAGGCCTCCTCATCCTCTCATGATGAATATACTTGTATTCTAATGAATTGATGGAACTTGCTCATTACTTTTTCCCCTCCTGCAGTGCGGCAGGTGAAGCTAGTGAAAGGTCTCCGGGATGTGGAAGTCCGTGAGAATGACTCGGCCACCTTCGAAGTGGAGCTGTCCCACGAAGACGTAGAGGGTTCCTGGGCCAAAGATGGACTAAGACTTAAAGCCTCCGATTCCTGCAAAATAATTGTCAAGGGCAAAAAACACGGGGTCGTCCTCTCCACTGTGAAACAAGAGGATGCCGGAACTGTTACCTTTAAAGCAGAGGGAATGCAGACTTCTGCCAAGCTCATCGTTAAAGGTAAACCATGTGAGGTGCTGCTATTGTAGCGTGTCATTAATGAGCCACTCTGACTTATTAACATAATTTTACAAACTGGGTCATAATACTAGAAAGCATTTTTTTTTTCAACAAAGCAGAAATGTACTCTCCTAAATATGTGAAAAAGAGCCTGGAGCTCCTCCTGCTGGCTAGAATTGAGAATGCATTAGCTGCCTTGGAATTCAGCTTAGCTTTGCAAAAAAATCTGCTTTATATTGTTGTAAAGCTACAGACCTTGTCACTTTTTTGTGTGTTGAATTTTTGCAAAAGTTTGTCTGCAAAGAGAAAGTTGAAAGGTTGCACATTCTAAAATTTCAGAAAAAGTTTACACAGATTCCTGTGTTTCGTGTTTTCTTCCTTTAACCCTTACATCACTTCCATGTCCTGTTGCAAACAATGGTCTCTCTACAAAGGGCCAATGCACCCCCTGCTAGTTTCTCTATCAGTATGAAGTATATGCTTTGTTGATTGCAGAGCTATATGTTTGGGTCAGCAGGGGGAATGTCAGACCTCAGCTGAAAGACCACTGCTTCTGTACAGGGAGAATAGAATCTTTCTGCAGCATGCTGGCAGGGGACAGGATTTTCTACTTAAGTTTTGCACCGCTTTTTTGGATGCACTTGGAATATATTTCGCTGGTTTAAACTAAAAAATGTAATTAAGCTTTACTCTTTTCATTTTATTGAATGTGTACAGACTGAATGATTAAATTAATTTTTCTGGTTATACATATTTTTTCTTTTAGAACCTCCGGTAAAGTTCAGCCATCCTCTTCAAGACATCACTGTGGCAGAGAAGGACAAGGTGACATTGGAATGTGAGGTGTCCAGGGCTAACGCCGAGGTGAAATGGCTGAAGGTAAATGGGATTTTTGCATCTATGCATCTAAGGTGGAAGGTGTGATTACACTCTGTGGGCCACCTCCACAATTGCCTACTTGGACAGGGTCTCTTTAAATCAATAATAATATATAATTTCCTAACCTAATCTTGTAGCATTGTTGATATCATACAGCCATTCCTATGTTATTTGCTTTTATAGGATGGATTGGAATTACGACCCAGCAAGAAAGTCACAATCATCTCCCAAGGCAAAAAGAGAAATCTCACCATCCATAAGTGTGAGTTTGATGACAAGGGCACCTACGTCTGCGATGCCAGCGACGACAAGACATCCGCCATTCTAACCGTGAAAGGTAAATTAGTTATGGTGATCTGTGATATGGAAAGGGGTAATAACACCATCCTCCATGGCATCACTAACCACCCATTCCAAATTGAAAATTAAAAGTAACATTACTTCAAAAATATCTAAAGCCAAAACTTTTTTTTAAATAATTTGGGAAAACAAAAAGTTCTAACCTTTCACAAATCTATTAAAAACAAAAACAAATGTTGGCTTTATATTAACTTTAATGACACTTATGATAGAGCTTTCAAATTTGGGGTAAAATTATTTAATTTATTTAAATGTAAGATTTGGTTTTATTATCTTTTAGCATAGTAAATTTATTTTATTCTTACAAAAAGAGCTTTAAGCTACCAGTAATATTATCGCTTTATAAAATTGTTATCTTCCCCATTTAAAGATATGCACATAGATTCAAATTTGTACAGAATTTTAGTAGCTATTTTAGTCTACAGGAGGCCAAATTTACAGCAGGGTAGCCATCTGTAGCAATGTTTGAAGTTAATTTAATTTGTCTTCATTTTATCTTTTTTTGCATTTTGCAATAATTTGTAATGTAAGTTTACTCTCAGAATGAGTATGTTTTAGGAAAACCATTCATTGTATTTGAGAGTTCTGAAGAAATAGTGGGCTCAAAGTAAATGGATCCTTAACTTGGGCAATTCAAACTGAGAACAGAGGTATTAATAGATCCAGAGATGTGGATTATCTGGGTTTGGACTGGGACCTGAGGCCCATTAGAGAAAGTGTCAAGGAGGGTTAACCAAAATGCATACATTTCCCAGCACATTTTTGTAAGATGATGGGAGCCAGGGGCCAACAAGAAGGCCAGCCGATTGTCTTGTGATCCCAGTATGGCACACAGACCTATTTTGGAAGCCTATCATTGGAGCCCACCTCAGGCTTCTCCAGTCCTCCAGTAGGACAGTCCAAGCCTGCAGACTACTAAATCTATATGCAAAATTTAATTTTTATTTTTTTTTATTATTTATTATTTTTACCACATCCATTACTGCCTCCTGAGCTTTCCTATTGGAGGTTGAGGCAACAAGGAGCCTAGGGAGGCGTTTGAGGGTGAGGCCAAGCTTAAAATATGTTTCTCCCTACCTCAAAGCTCTTAGATCTACTGCTTTTTCACTTTATGGTGGGAAAAATAGTTTGACCCCGATTGTTACCAAGCATGTGGTTCCAGTCTACCCAATCTCCTGGGTTTGGCCGAATTAAATTGCTGGTATTCCAAAGGCTGGAATAAACTTCTAACTATAATGCTATATGCGGCCTTTAAACAACGCCATAGAAGATAACTTATATAGCCAATGACAGATCTTCTGTGCTGCACTATAGCCAATAATCCAAGATGATAACATTGACAAAATTTGATCCTGATCAGATTTGGTCACTAATAACACACAGGCTGCCTACTGATTTTATCCCACCAAACTAAAGAATGAATGAATAGTAGATCCCTGTAGATCCCATGGAATCCCTGTTTTAGTTACTTGAAATATGTCTGGAATTTTTTGGTGCCAGTTATGAGTTAAAGTGCCTGGCTTCACGTGCCTTTTTGATAGCGGTTGGGCTGTTACCCATAAAAAGAGACAGAAATATATGCAATAGTTATGACCCTAGGACTTTAATAGGGGATTGCTGTGAATGTTCTTAGAGAGAGCAGACCTTGTGCAAGTTAGCCCATTACCAATCATTTCATTTTCCTATGGAAACCCCTCCAGATGATTTCAGGTGTTTTCATAGAAGGGTATTGTTAATGCTACAGCATACAAAGACAATTGTTTTCCTCCAACCTCGTGGTCAGTTTAGTGGAGGTTCTTTTCAGTTCCATCGTAACTGTGACCCTTCCTACAAAGCCAGCTCCATAAAGACTTCATTTGATCATTTGGCTTGAAAGAACTTGAATGGCCTAGGAAGCCCTCTCTTCAAAGTTACTGAACATCTTTGGTATGAATTGGAATTTAGACTGAGCCAGGTCTGATTTAGGTTGCCTTTATCTCTGGAACACACAGGGTTTTGGCTGTAATCAACCTCCAATTCTCAGTTTAAATTGCCTGGAGTTTTAAAAGGTTCACTGTAACCTAAACTTTATTTTGTATTAAACTTGAAATCTCCCTAAGTTACTGTTGCCATGTGGATTGCTTTGTATCATTCATTCATCCATCATCACCCTCCTTCATCTGAACCATAGCTCGGGATATCCATTTCATTAAGCCGTTAGTGGATGTGGAGGTGGAGGAGAAGCAATCAGCCTCGTTCCTCTGTCAGATCTCTCATGATGATGTCCAGACTCAGTGGTACAAAAATGGTGTCAAGCTGAGGGCAGGAGACAATGTTAAGATGCGCCAAGACGGTGAGTGTACAAGGCTATTCCAGTGATGTTTGTGGAATAATCTGGCAATCATTTCCGGCTTTGGGGTAATAAAGGAGTCACATGTTTAATAGGGAGCAATTTTTCTATTTCCTATACTGGATAAAGAAATATTCTGGTAAATCAATAAAAAAAGGAACACAACCATTTGACAGACCTTTATTTATCTTTCCGCACTTGGTTTAAACCAAAATACAATTTAACCTGTAGCTGATGTGCAGTCTAGGATTGTTTGGAATCCTGTCCCCCCACAAATGTTCCTCCTTTCCCAATCATTTCCTCTCTTCTTCCCTCTCCTCCCTTCTTCCTTTTCTGCATTCCTTTACCTATTTCTCCAATTCTTCCCTCTTCTCCAACCTTCTCTTTTCTTCTTTCCACTCCACTCACACCTTTTCTCTACTTTACCTTCCTCCCCTTTTTCTTGTTCTTCTCTTTTTCTTCCCTCGTCTCCTTCCATTTCCGCTTTCTTCCTCCTTCTTCTTTCCTCTTCTTCCCTTTTCTCTCACCCCTTCTCCTCTCATCTCTTCCTTTCATCTCCTCCTCCTCTGTTCCCCATCCTTCCCCTTTCTTCTTCTTTCTACTCCACTCATCATATTTCCTTTTCTTTGTCTTCTTTCCCTCTTTCTCCTCCTCTCCTCCCTCTTCCTCCTCCTTTCCTCTCCTCTATTTTCTTTTATTTCCTTTTTCTATTCTCTCCTTTTGGTGTCGTCAATAAGTTTCTGTACCAGCAAATTAATTTACATACATACACGTCTATTCACTGCATATTTCCTGGTGGAGAATCAATTACTCCTATTGAGGGAATGTTTCAGTGAATGTTAGATTCCCTGCTTTTTAAATAGACCTGATAGCTGAATAACTTACAGAGTAGTCACCCCATACCCCCTCTCTCCTAGGAGATGAAACCTGTCTGCATTAGTCAGATTGCAGAGGCTGGCAGCAAACAATGTGCACCGTAGGTTTTGTTTATCCGGTAATAAATATTTACTTTTAATATATTTTTTTTACAAACAATAAGAACATAACAAAAATTATAACTTATACTAAAAAGTAAAATTATATCAGTTCAGGGTGACCTTATCAATAAAACTATACTGCCAATAGAATAAACTGTGCAGGGATAAACTTTTTTTCAGGGATTCTTTTTCCCTTCTCTTTATATGTGTTACATTGTTCCTGTATAATTTGTTCCCTATTCTGATAAAGATATCTTTTATTCCAGGAAAGACTTTTTCTTTGATCTTCAAAACCGTACAGTCTGAAGATGCTGGAGAAATTAAATTTGTTGCAGAAAATGCAGAATCTCAGTCTAAATTGCTGATTAAAGGTGAGTACAAAATTGTCTGGAAGCATTATTCACAAAACCAATCTTCAAAGCTGATCTCTTGGCAAACAACTAAAAACTGAAATACATATACAGTGATCTTCTGCTCTACAGTCTTCCATATCACACAATTGTATCAGCTCCTCTCCTCAGCTGAAACAGATTCCTCTTGTCACACAATGAGCCTGATTTATTAAAAATCTCCACGACTGGAGATAGAGAAGATAGACTATGATAAGAGCCTGGGTTATTCAGCAAACCTGTAATGGATCTAATCCAGGATTGATAACTTTCACTACAAATAACAAATGTGTTTGAATAAATCCAATCCAGAATTGCTGGATCACCCAGGTTCTCCAATGATAGTCTATCTTCTCCAGAACTTTAATAAATCAGACCCAATGTACATTGGAGCTGCAGCAAGTGAAAAAGAGCCCGCCTAAGTTTCTATCTGGAGGACTTCATCTAGCCCCCTTTCACCACCTAACTGTCATGATTTTCTACAGAAGAAATTAGTCACACAGGCAGTTAGATGAAGGGATCATAAAATGTACTTCTACATGGGAGAATAGAATATTACCAAAAATTAATAAATGTGGCCATAGCCATGATGCAGTAAATTGTCCATGACTACGACCTAAGGCCAATAACACAGCATACCCATTCAGACCAGATCATTCATAGGATTTATAGATCATTCTCTTTGCATTGTTTCATTGACTATGTCCATTTGTGATTGCAGAACTCCCTGTCAAAATCACCAAACCCCTCCGGGATAAGATTGCCATAGAGAAGCACAGGGCATTCCTTGAGTGCCAAGTGTCCCGTGCCAATGCCGAGGTGAAGTGGTACAAGAAAGATAAACCAATTCAACCAGGCAATCGCTATGAGATTGTCAGCCAGGGGCTCTACCGAAAACTAATCATCAATGAGGTGGAGTTCCAGGATGAAGACACTTATACTTGTGATGCCGGGGATGACAAAACCTCTGCTCAGCTTCTGATTGAAGGTATGACTGGTCAGTAAGCCTGAAGGGCAGATGATACAGCAGGTTCCCAGAAGCCCTTGCTCTAAGTATGTGCCCCCAAAAAAGCAGGCATTGGGTCTGATTTATTAAAGGCTGGAGACGATAGACTTTCAGGGAAGAACCTGGGTGATTCAGCAAAGCTGGAATTGATCTGGTTTATTCAATAGATATGTGGTCTATTGGTCTGGACGAATAGAAAATGACTTTAGGAAATCCAATTCACGTTTGCTTGATCATTCAGGTTCCCCATGATTGTCCATCTTCTCCCATCTTGAGGAGCTTCATTAAATCAGGCCCATTGTGTTTTGGAAGGGACAAGATATATTAAACAATATTTAGTGTTCATGAATAATTTTGCCTTTGGTTTGCCAAAGCAAAATTCCACCTTACCCACAGACATGCTTGGAATCCCAACCAGACAGTGTGGAAGTGTGAGAATTTCAGCCAATGTTCTTGCCCTTTGTTTGTCCACCTTATTATTGTCATTGGGAAGGAAAATCATTGTCAATTGGGAAGGAAATCCTAAACATTGGCTGGAGAGCAAGACTTAAACGGGACCTAAAAGGGAAGTCTTCCAATGAGAGATTTGTCAGATATGGGTACTCCTTTCACTTTGGGAAGGTTCCTTCTAGTTCCTGTTACATCTCCAACTTTCATGACCACAGGACCAAATATATATTTCTGATTGCCCTATTGATAGCACCTTAAGAAATGATGCATGCCTTATTTTGGTTATTGACTATAATAGACTCCATGTCAATTAAATGCAATGTATGTCTGCATAGAGCTGCAGTAGTTTTTTTTAAAATTATATTTAGTATTATTAAACAGTATTTTTATAGGGCCAACCTATTACTCAGTGTAAAATATATAGAGGTTGTAAATGACAGACACAGGACAGTGACACAGGAGGAAGAGAGGACCCTGCCCTGAAGAGCTTACAATCTAGAAATTATTGAAAGTATCACACAATAGGAGGGGGATATGGAATGGTGGGTGAGTAGTGAGGGTTTAGGAGACAGAAGAAGATGGGTAGGGAGGGTTGGATCATTGAGTTTTAAGGGCTCTTTTAAATGTGTAGAAAGTAGGAGCAAGCCAAATATGACGAGGAAGTCCATTTCAGAGAGTGGGGGCAGCTCTAGAAAAGTCTTGGAGCCATGCATGTGATGAGGTAATGAGTGAGGAAGTCATTAGTAGATCATTGGAGGAGCTAAGAGAGCGGCTGGGGGCTATTTTTCCATCAGGGCAGAAAATAGGTGGGGCAGGAACTGTGGAGGAATTTTTGTATCAGGTAGGTAGCTGGGACAAGAGCTGTGGAGGGATTTAAAGACAAAGTGGAGGAGCTTGAATTTGATTCTAAGGTGAAATGGAAGCCAATGAAGAGATCTTTGAAGAGAGGCAGCAGAAGAGGAGTGGTGGGAAGGCTGTGTATGGGGTAGGGAGGTGGGCAGGCTGTGTATGGGGTAGGTTGGTGGGAAGGCTGTGTATGGGGTAGGTAGGAGGGAAGGCTGTGTATGGGGTAGGGAGGTGGGCAGGCTGTGTATGGGGTAGGTAGGTGGGAAGGCTGTGTATGGGGTAGGTAGGTGGGAAGGCTGTGTATGGGGTAGGTAGGTGGGCAGGATGTATGGGGTAGGTAGGTAGGAAGGATGGATGAGTCTGGCTGCAGCATTCATAATAGATTGTAGAGTACAGAGTCTGGTTAGTGGAATACCAGAGAGGAGGAGGTTACAGTAGTCCAGACGAGAGATGATAAAAGAGTGTACAAGGAGTTTGGTGGTCTCTGGGGACAACAATACCAAGACAATGTGTCTGAGGAGAGGGAGGAATAACATTGTTTAATTTACAATACTTTTTTCCTCTTTCCTACACTCATTCTCTTTTTGAGAATAGAATAGGGTTTTTAAATATAATGCGCGACACAGACAGTTTATTTGTTGAAGTGGCAGCTACAGATGTCAAGAGATGAAAGAATAAAACCCTCGACTTGTTGACTGTGTTGACTTCATTTCTTTTCCTCATATAGAACAATCTATCAACATTGTAAACGAACTGAGTGACGTGGAAGTGACGCAGCCTGAAAAGGCCACTTTTGAATGTGTGACGTCTATTGTGTCAGTCAAGCCTGCAAAATGGATTCTGGGAGGTGAAATCCTGGAGAATGGAAAAGACATAACAATTGAGCAAGAGGGAACCATTCATCGTCTGATCTTGTGGAAGACTTTTCCAGAGATGTCTGGGGCAGTTCAGTTTCATATAGGAAAATCCAAATCTACTGCAAACCTGGTGGTAAAAGGTAACTTGACCTCCCTAAATCCCTAAGGTGACTTAACTCCCTAAAAGAATTCTAAAATGACAATGGGCAAATATTTGGGGACACCTGAGAATTAAATTATGTACACCCCTATAAATGTATTTGGAACATCATCAAGGCTGAAATCTTGCTACCATGTGGTGCTTACAAGGACATGAACACCACAGAACCAAATGTATGAGCAGTGACCTATATGAGCTTGTTGGTCATCCCACTCAAAGCCATTATTATTGGGTTGGTCCATCTCTTGTAGCTACAACATCTTTCACTCTTCTGGAAATTTGTGCCCATGTTTGAAGTTTGGTACTGATGATGTATCAGAAGATTCTCTTTATACTCTTATACCAAAGACCATTTACACCAAAAGTAAGTGGCCAAAGGTGTATGAATACCCCTCCAAAGGTTTATTTTCATTTGATAAGTACTATTGTTTAAGAGTATTGCTAATGCTACAGAATACAAATACATTTTAGACAATTGTCCACTTACACCGTTGTTTTACCATAATTTGATAAGCTTGGTTTGATGGAACTTGAGTGTCATTTACAGAGCTCAGACCTCAACCCTGCTGGACACCTTTGTGATGAATTGAAGTGTTAATCATAAACCAGGTCTTCTCATTCAGCATCAGTACCTGACCTCAGAATATGTTCTTCTGGTTGAACGAACATCAATTTCCCCAAACACACTGAAAAAGTCTTCGGAGGAGAGTGGAGAAATGGAGCCAACTTCATGTTAATGTCTTTAGATTGGTTCCAAAGAGCCCTTGTAGTTGGGATGGCTAGGTGTCCACAAACTTTTGGTATTTTTGCCCTGTTCTTTTCTTAAAACTCTTCAGGTTGGGTTCGGCTTATTTAAAATACCTAGCTTACCTTGTATGTTTGAAATATTTCTTCCAAAAATAACCTCTGCAACACCAAAGTCTTGAAGACACAACGTTATGTTTTAGCTTTGCTCACGTTCAATGAACATGCAGACATCCTTCCATTATGTGTTCTGCTAGTGGTCTTCTGCATCAACCAAATATCCAAATACTCCTAATACAAATACTCTCCATTTTTTAGATATTCCTGTGCAAGTGACACAGAAACTTGAAGACAAAACTGTCAGTGAGCGTCACACATGCGTCTTATCCTGTGAATTCAAACCTCCTCCAAAGTTTGTGGAATGGTACAGAGGAAAGACGGTTATCGAGTCATCAGAGAGGTATAAACTAAGGCAGGAGAAGAACCTGGCAGAGCTAAAAATCATAAGGGTGACCCCTGAAGATGCTGGTGTGTATACCTGCAAAGCTGGGAGCGCCGAGACTACAGCAACACTTCATGTACAAGGTATGGATGAAGGTGACATAGTAAGTGCCTGAGGTGGCTGACAAGTTGGTCAAATCAGACTTCAATAAACCTCAGTTTCTCAGTTTGTTCCAGAATTAGGATTTAAGGCAGATTGGCAGCAACCTCACTCTTTTTCTGTTTTTCTTTGTAGCACGTGATGTTAAGGTGCTGAAGCCTCTAGCCAATATAGAAGTAGAAGAAGAGAACAGCGTTGTCTTCTCTTGTGAGCTCTCCCATGATGATGAAGAAGTGGAATGGTTCCTGAACAACACTCTGCTGTACACCAACAATTACAATGATATCAAGAAAATTGGAGGTTGCCATACCCTGACGCTAAAACAGGTGGCACCCCAGGACTCAGGAACCGTGACCCTGAAGACTGCAAAACTCTCACTCAACGCGGAACTGAAAGTGAAAGGTGGGTGGGCTGTGTTTTGCTAGAGTTTGGCTTCAAAGCCTGAGCAAAACAATAACAATGTGTGCCGTAGCTCTCCCAATATGTGCATCTCCTAATACATGCGTGTGACATTATCCTGACAGATATCCCATAACTTCCTTTTATCTGACCATGATTTTTCTTCTAAACTGTATTCATCATCTCCATAACATAAGGAGGGTCTTGAGATTTAAGGTGAAGCAAAAGAAATGCTGCCAATTTAGAGCAGGAAGTCTGGAGATCAGTAGACCTCTGGCAGTATTGGCAGGAATATGTATCTGTTAACTGTGGTAGAATATTTTAGGCATATGTCATCCTCATTTCATGCTATAATATAAATTGCAATAACTATTTACTGTTGTTGTGGCTTTGCTTTGTCCTCTGCAGAAAAGCCTGCAGTGTTCATGAAATCCCTGGACGATGCAGTGGGCGAAGAGCGAGGAACAATCACATTGAAATGTGAAGTCTCCAAACCTAATATTACTCCAGTATGGAAGAAGAATGACCAGGTCCTGCCAAACGGAGACAAGTACCAACAGTTTCAGTCTGGGAAGACTGTCTCTCTCATCATCCACAACCTGAACAAGTCTGATGCTGGACTGTATGTATGCGACATCGGAACTGACGTAGCCAGGTCCAAAGTTGGAGTCCAAGGTACTGTACAAAGCATATTGTTTGCCTAAAAGTTAGTGTTAAAATTTAAGTCAAGCCCAGAACTAACTTTAAGTGGTGGGGAAGGATCAAAGCTCTTGTTGTGAGTCTTCATGAGGGAGACTTACATTTACTTTGTCATGCCAACAACAGTTTTCCTACAAAGTGAAACTCTGCAACATGGACACAGGTAGAAAGAACTAAAATCTACTCAAGAAAAACTATACCCCTTTCTAAAAAAATGGAAGATGATTTGTAACTGTAAAGTTATATGCAATCTGTGGTTTACATATTCATGTATACCTGGTAATTGCACGTCATTTGTTACATCCACTAACTTTTGATCATTATTATTATTAAACAGGATTTATATAGCGCCAACATATTACGCAGCTCTGTACATTAAATAGGGATTGCAAATGGCAGACTAATACAGACAGTGATACAGGAGGAGAGAACCCTGCCCCAAAGAGCTTACAATCCAATAGATCATCTGACCATCATAAATATATGAGCTTGTGGGCTGTCCCATTCCAACCCCCCACCACCACCTTTGTGGCTATACCAGACGTAGCACTCTGGGAAGGATTTTGCCAAGATTTTGAAGTGTGTGTGTGAATTTTTGCCCGAAATAGGATTTGCTCACAGTCAAAGATCCGATTCATCCCAAAAGTGTTCAGTAGGGTTAAGGTCATGGTTCTAAGCCAGGAAAGTTGTAAAGACTTTCAGTCTGTCGTGCTTAGATGACATATTGAACAATCCAATATTTTATTGCACTGTTTGGTTCACATTTGTGTTTTTCTTTGACAGAACTCAATATCGGAATCACAAAACGCCTAAAGAGCACCGAGGCAAAAGAAGGAGAGAGCTGCACATTTGAGTGTGTTCTTTCTCACGAGAGTATAGATGAATGCTACTGGACAGTGAATGGGCTGGAGGTGGAGAATGACCGAAGGTTCGAAGTGTCCAACAAAGGCCGAAAATACTCACTCAACATCAAGGAGGTGAAAGCCAGTGATGCAGGTGATGTGGTCTTTAATGCCCGAAACTTATCTTCCAAGGCTTCCTTAACTGTCAAAGGTAAGAAAACAGTCAATCACTAGTATAGCAAAAAAAAAAGGGGTGTGCTGCCTAAAATGTTTTATTTTGGATAACATCTTTATATGGATAATGAACACAAATTAGAGTTTATTCAAAATTTAGAGATTTTGGAGAACTGTCATAATTTTGGTAAAATGTATTGGAGCCAATTATAAAAGAGAAAGTGATTTTTTGATTGTTATTGTTGAGTTGTTAATCACTTTCAAATATGTGGTTCCTGGGTTGCATATGAGATATGGACTGTATGTTTGTTCTTAAGTTGAATTTGTATGTAAGTTGGAGCAGGTACATTATTTTAGTAAATGCAATCAGGACAGATGTTTGTCCCAACGTATTATTAGGCAACATGGTGTCAGATACTAGTCCTCACTGTGAGTTAATCTCAAACAAAGCAAAAAAAAAACTTTATGGAGCCTAGACATCCATTAACTTCTGCAGCAAACTGCGCTTTGATTTGCAAAAAGAAGCAGCTGCAGAGTTTGTCTTGATCATTAGAGTAACAAGATGTTAAAGATCAGCTCAGCTCCTAAGATCACCCACAAACTCAGCTGCATTTAGTACCAGATTTCTTCTGCAAGTCATGCAAACCGTCCCCTCCCCATCAAACCTCCATCCTACACAGGAGAAAGAAGGAAAGCCCGGTTCTAGCAGACGTCCGTATGTCAGATGTCCTTCACTCGAGGACTACCTGCAGTTCGAAACTAAGGAGCAATCTCCTGAATTTGAATTTGTGGACTGAAATTGAAAAATAAAGATGTCCACTTTGAGTTTGGTTTTACTGATCTCTCAGCCAATTACAGATTTTTTTCTTGAATTATTCCAGCTCTGAATAAGGAAGATCTCTGTAGCCACTAAAACAAATTAGCCAATCTTATTGAATATGAATAAAGCATGTTCTGGAATTTTACTGCCTAAACTGCCTAAAAAGATCCCTGGGATTTAAGGAGCTGCTCAACTTCCAGATGCACCTCATTAATCCTGCACTACTCCATTAGCACCATACAACTCCTAGCACAGGCTCTAACTTTAACTTTCGCTTTCAACCTGAAACAAAATATTTTGGGTCTCCTTTTACTTATTCTGATTTTTTTCATCTTTTTACATTTCATGTATAAGACACATTTGGTTTGAGTGCAGAATCTGGCCTCTATATATCTCCAATGGCTTTTTAATACTGTTTGTGACAGAATGTATCTTTAAAACTAGTATATTGTTTTTAATCATTGTATCCTTTTTCAAATATAGTAATTGTGTATATTTATTTCAATACACATGTCAAATGATTCTCATCTGATAATGGCTTCAGGACTTGTATTGGACGTGAATCGGACATATGTACAGCACTCGTCCAATGTTCATGAATCTGTCCTGGCGGATTAACGAACAATGAACAATTGTAATACAAATGAAGGGGGGAGAGTGCAGCGGGGTGACACTCTGTTGTTCTCCCCCCTCCCCTCTTCATAGAGCAGAATGGTGCTGTTTAGTCTTTTATCGTTGGAAAGGATCATGAAAGATGCCTTCCAACAACAATCATTGAACCTGTTTACGTAGCCTTAAGTAAACAAGGTTAAACATAACTCATTACACAAACAACTGATATTATATAAACAGGACAAACAATAATATAAAAGGGAAACAATTAGACTGGGAGGGAAGAGAAAGAAGAAGGGTGGGAGCAGTCCCCATTATGAAGCAATAGGAGCAGCCGAGGAACAAAAGTCCATCCAAGGATTCCAGGAAAGATCAAAAGTGCAAGGTTTATTCTTACAAATGCATGAGAATTTATCACTTGTCATAATGCAATCGAACTGTTGTTTATGTACAGATTTGGTGATAGTCAGGGATTTCCAGGCATTCCACCGAGCAATACTAGCCACTGGCAGGTTATACAATGTTAATATCTTTGATTGTTTGGACAGAAGTATTTTACTACTAAAAACGCACATTATGGCATCTTTGGCAATGATATGTTTATCACAAAATCTATGAGATCTTATACCTCTGTCTAAAACTATTAAGCCACCATACATGCGCCATGAAACTAACCTACCCACATGCTTTAAAGCATAATGGCGACACACCGTAGAGATCCTTCTGGTACCATCTCAACATGGTCCTATAGTTCAATTCCAAGTGATATATTAAAAAAGATTTACCATCACTTCTGCAAATCTCAGGATAAACCCAGGCTATATAAGTAAGCTTACAGTTCTGATGAGAGAGTGAAGTATAATACCAGAATTTGACCTTTGGATGCCTCCAGTAGTCTATATGTTCTGTCAAAAAGGGTCATAGTGGAGAATGAGAGAGCTCTTGCCATTTAAGTTTTAACAAAATAGCTTCGTTAACAATATCTAAAAAAAAAATTGCAACTTGGGCATTTCCCCAGACAGAATAAAATGTATGTATATTTAATAGAAGTTAGACTTGGATTAGTGTGTATGCTCTGTTTGTTTCAAATATCTACTAAATTAGGTGTGAGGAGGTGAGATATTTCTACCTTTTTAATGCTGGGCTATCCATTTATCCCTCAGCTAAGGTTGTATCGGCCTTACAAAAAACGGTTTGTGGGAAACACGTTCAACTTTCCCTGTGCTTAACCATATTGCAATAAACCTACAGTTAAGGGAACTATACAGGATTATACGTTTGAATTTTTATTAGGAATCTGTTTGAATTGTACACTTCCAATTCTTAGCAGTGAATATTTATTAGTGCTTGAGGGATATTTTCCAGGGAACATTCTCCACGTATCTCCCATTCCTATGTTTTTTCAGGAAAGCCAGCTGTTATCACAAAGCCTCTGGAAGATAAGACAGTTTCTGCTGGAGAAGACATTGTCTTGAAGTGTGAATTCTCCAAAGAAGAGACTATCATAAAATGGACCAAGGATGGCAAGGTCCTGAAGCGAAGCCAGAAGTATGAGATAATTCAAGAAGGATTGGAGTCCAGGCTGATCATCCATGAAGCTTCATCCAAAGATGCTGGAGAATACATCTGTGAGACTGCTGATACAAAGACCAAAGCTACCATTCAGATCACAGGTGAGCGTTAATGGACATGGAATTTTAACTTAGTCACTCTGTCTTGATTAGGACCTCATGTAGGACTTACATGTGATTTCAAGGCCCACTATAACAAAATAATTGTATTCTAACTATGTAGGACAATATTGGCAATGATAGTGTTCATTCTAGGATTTGTTTTTGTTATTTTACATTACTTTATTTATCATTTTCCCAACCATTACATGCAAACAAAGCTGTCCAACAAAAGTGTCATTTTTGCTTCAAATTCAAATTCCCTTTTCTAAAGCCTGACCACCTCTTGTATTCTTGTAGTCAAACTCTTCTAGCTTCAATATTAGTAAAAATCCGTAATAGAAACTTTAAGGAGAGTATCTCAGACCATGTTTGGCCTCATCATCACATGTGACTGCCAGAAGCCTCTGGAACCATTCTGCAATTTTTTAAGTAATTTGCTGCTCTGTAAAGCAGTAGTAATGTCTGGTAAAGGTTCTGTTTAGAATTTCAGAATATCTCAGACCATCATCTTGTCCAACTACATGGAGCCTTTCAAACTGTTCTGCACAACTTTGAGCAATTTGCCACTCTGTAGTTATATAAAGAGAAATTGGATTTAGATAATTGAATCAAAGCTAATATCCCATACAAGACATACATAAATTAGCTTCCCAAAATCTTGAGGAGTAATTTGAACATTTAAGGCAATTATTTCAAATGTGTCACCACGGATAAAATTTGCAAAATTTCTTTATTAAACCATTTAAAACTTTTACCCACAATCAGTGTATGCAACAATAAATTCAAGCAAAAAACAATAGTACAATATGATAAAAATAGGGGTATTCAATTTTTCTTATGATGCCAAATATCCCTAAAGGAGATCACCTTTCTCCATTTCAATCAGCCAGCAACAGATAGGGAAAGTGTTGAAAGTGACAGCTTTCAATGTAACACGGTAGGATTTATAAATGTCAATGGATATCTATTCAAATGCTCAATGTTTGTTTCCCAATTTCCTATTTGAGTATGTTTTTTTAAAGTGTCAGCGTCTCATACCTGAGATTTTCTAGTTTAATAAAGAAATTTTGTAAATTGTATCTGTGGATGTAGTTTTAATGACTGGTTTGCGTTTTGTTTACTTCAATGAAACTTTCCAAAGTTTGGAGGTTCACAATTTTTTTAAAAAAAAGTTTGGCTTCACTTTTTTGAAGTTGACTTATCCCTTTGTTTTAAACTCCACATAAAAAAACCCCAAAACAATTTATGTGATGTCTATCTAACCCACTCACTTTTTGGTTTATTTTGGATTATTTTTCAGATATTAATTACACCTAATTTATTGTTTAACAGAAAAACCCAATCGATTCACCAAGGAAATTTTTGACGTTAAGGCCGAGGAAGGAGAGGAAGCCACCTTTGTCTGTGAGACTGAGAAAATAGCTACCACTGTAAAATGGAGGAAGGGCATGGCGGAACTCAAGCCGTCTAAGAAATTGGAAATAACCCAGAAAGGCAACGTCCTAAGCTTGACTGTGAATGATCTGGAGAAGAGTGACAGTGACACCTACATATGTGACATTGTGGATGCCCAGACTAAGGCCTCGCTCACTGTGAAAGGTATGAAGATAGGCTTATGACTAGGAAGCACTATGTATACATAATGTTTCTTCCTTATAACAACATATTATATATAGTATTATATTCATAAAGAGGCTTAAATTTTAATGTTCTAGAATATTCTCAGAACCACTAAAAGATATGATCAATGTCTGTAAAATCACTTGGAAAAGCATTAGATCCTTTCTTTAGCATCTTTAAACAATTGAGTTCTCCACGGTCATATTAGGTCACACTGCATTCCCATCTTTATTCCTTTGAAACAAATTCCATAATTGTGGTGAATTCACCAGTGATGTCCTTGTTTCTTCTCCTAACAATCACAATAAAACCCCTGGAATGAGTATCATTGGTGAAAAGTGGCCACAGCAGCCACAAGAGGTAATGAAATACCTAAGCAAGAATTATAGCAACACACCAAATAGTATTTTACCATTATATATAACATTTAGGAGCCACTACGGGGAGCTTTGGTCCCAATATGTATCAAAGAAACCATACCCTTAGGATGACAACCGAGAGGGCTCCGTAGCATCAGATGCCTTGACAACTAACCCGCCAAAATGAACAACAAAAGGGAGGGTTATTAGGACACTAACTTTTTGGATAGGTGTCCAAAGTCAACCTCAATAAGCAGCTTCTTCCTATTCAACTGACAAACTTCTGCCACCCAAGTAAGGCTTTTTCCATCCACATGGTCACACTACAACCCCTTGGGCCAGATTTATCACCCCATTTATGTAGTCCATACGTCAAGATCTGTTTTCTCCAGGACGCTCTTACATTCTTTAAGTTTTACTAACTCGCCTATACTCACTAGAGCAGCAATTACAAAATTAATAATGCCACATTAATGTCTCTGTCCACGCTGGCTGGCTGTTTGTATTGTGTGATTTTGTTGTATGTGCCCTTCTATTGAAATAATTAAGAGGAACATCAATGTAATGAAGTGGCCTGAAGAATATCCATTTACTCCAAACCCACCAGTCTCACAGGCTGTCTCGTTCTGGATCTTCGTTTCTCACCTTCTGTATTCGTTTTAGGCCGCAAAATTCTCATAGTAGAAGACCTTGAAGATGTTGAAGTTTACGAGGGGGAAACTGCAACTTTTAAATGTAGAATCTCTCCAGCAAATTATAACAAAGTTCACTGGTTTCTGGATAAAACCCCATTACATACCAACAAAGTCAATGAAGTCCAGTCACTTCCAGGGGGCTATCACACCCTGACGCTCAAACAGCTGGGGGTGAAGGATTCTGGCGTGGTCACATTTGAAGCCGGTGATCAAAAAACATCTGTAGATCTATTAGTGAAAGGTAACAGCAGGCAAATGCATGATCTAGATCAATTTAATAGAGGATGAGTGAAGTTTCGGATTTAAAAATTAAATAATTTCACCAGTTTTGCTTGAAAACTTCACTTGACCCAAATTACAACTAATGGAATTTAATATTTAATACAGCTAACTGTTGTTTACAAAATTCCCGATTTACAAAATGACTTCTGTGTCAAATTTAATTTGGTTGCTTGACATTTAGGAATGCGTCAAATCCAGGATTTATTAAGAGATATAAAACAAACGTCTTCATATCTGAGGCTTAGTTTCCAAAGACATCTTAAAGATTATTGGCTGCAGAAAAGATTGCAATGCTATTATTTAAAACTGAAATTCTGAAAATGCTTTTTTATTATTAAATTTATTCTGAATCATGCTTTAGATTCCTCTCCTATCCTAAACTTTGAATTTGGCGCATCCTCAGAAAATTTTACAATGAAAATAAAAATGTTGAAGTCCTAATTTTATGTTCTTCTAGAGAAATCTTCCATCACCAATTTGGAAGTATCTCAGGGGGAAAGTGCAACGATTACTTGCAAAACCTCAAAACCAAATGAGCCTGTTTCCTGGTATAAAGATGGGAAAGTGGTTCGCAATTCTTCAAAATATCAAATATCTAGAATTGGACATGAGAACACATTGGTCATATGTGACGTAACCAACAAAGACAATGGCACTTATGTCTGTGAACACGGGACTGGCAAATATAGCACAGTTCTTTCTGTACAGGGTAAGACGAGGAAAATGTTTTAAATCTGATGTAGAACTAATTCTCGTCCTTGGTGGGAACTCAGCAGATAATTGCAACGTTTCAAGTTATAAATCGAAATCCTCAATAGAACAAAAGTCCTATTTATATAATTTATTTTATAGTTGGGTTTCAGTAGCCCAAACCATCTCTAGATGAATTTATTATTTTTGCATTCCTAGAAGTGCGAAAATAAGCAAAGAATAACAAAGAAAACAGATGGCCAACTTTTTGAAATTTTCTGTTACTTTATAGGAAGAGGAAAGATCTTTCTGTAAGCAAGAATGTATATCAGTATCTTCATAAATTCATAAAAAAATGTATTAGAATTGCATTTTGTTGAATTCTTTTACCACTTCACTGCATTTTTGTAAATCCAAAAAAATGTTTGAGGACATCCAGATCTTCCATGCCCCTCCTACAAAAATGGAGGTCCCATGTTGCATTTTCTGTTAAGTTCTTACTCAGATAGCTACTGCACTCATTTAGATGGTATGTTGGTTTGCCTCCTAAGAAACGAAGAACCCGGAATGACTAATCTCAAAAACTACACCATATCTGTGCATTTGTTTCCCTGTAATGTTATCAACAAGTCCTTTCGTCATCATTTAACAAGTTCATGGATGCATGAAACTCTTACCAAAAAAAACAAAAACAACAGAAATATAAAGTTTTGGGTCATGTGTTTGCAAAATTTGTGTTGTATTAATAGTCTTAATGTTACTGGAAAATCTCAAAGGAAAAGGACTTTGAGTGTCAACGTGCAGTTTCTGATGATCTTGTAAATGGCAGCCAGGCCTCATTTAATCCCTTGTTGGGTTCCTTTATGAATGGTGTAAGGCTTTGAATTTAACATTGGATAACCCAACTAAAAGTAACTTTTAATTACTGTCCTTGTGTTCTTGCATTTATTGTTGCATTTGTTTGCTATTTGTTGTTGTAACATATTTTATCATGTAAGTAAAAGCACGCTCAAAAAAACGTCCTGCAATGTCAACCGATACTACCCATATTTTGTGAGCAGCTAAAAAACTAATGATTGAAGGCTGGGGGAACAGAATCCTTTGGGACCTGAACAATTGTTACATACTTCTTTGAGTCTTTTACATCAACCAGAAGTCTTGGTTCTTACTAGGGAATCATGGTTGTTTTAAGTTCACTACATGGCCTTCCTAGAATTTGGTAAAAGTCCTGTAAAGCAACGAATGTAATTATTAAGCCCAGGCAATAGTCAGATCAGGTAGTGTTCAAGAAAAGTTATGGGACAGGAGAAAGGGAATTTTAGTCCCATGTATAACTCAAAAAGAAAAGGTGGAGTCATCTGCCAGAATACCAGAAACCATATCGGTATTGCACGGTCATTTCTTGGTTGTTTGTTCTAAGTACCATCAAGGAAACATTTATGAAAGGTTTGAACAGTTGTCCACAAGCCCTTAGAAGACTCTTTAGCTTTATTCCCAGTGTATAAAATGCAGATTTTTATAGGTTTATTGGTAGTCAATTTCAGCTTTGGCAAGCTTAAAACTTGGAGAAATCTGGTGATGTTGGCTAAAACTTGAGGTTTTCTTTTCTTTGCATTGGACCTTGTGCTTAGCCAGTTCATGGTAACCAAATAATTGTAGCAACAGGGCAGGACTAAACGCTCCTCCTGATATAATTTAAGCCAGTATTGATGGCTGGAAGACCTTTTTTGAACTTTAAATGGGCAACCCTGATCTGGAGTTCAGTTAAGCTACGTACACACGTCAGATTTGTATCGCCCGATAATCGGCATTGGCCAATTATCGGGCGAAAATCTGCCGTGTGTACAGTCGGTGTCGTCCATCGTCCGGACGACCGACCTGCCGGATCCACGGACGATGGACGACAGCCGATCGTAATGAAAGAGAAGGGGAGAGCGCGCAGCAGGGTGCCGCTCCGTCGCTCTCCCCCATAGAGCATGAACGGTGCTGTATGTACAGCACCGTTCATGCATCGTGCACTCCCTTGTCGTTGGAAAGGATCGTGAAAGATCCTTTCCAACGACAAAAATTGGAAGTGTGTACGCAGCTTAACTCTGTAGTGAATGTTTATGGTCAATCTTAGTAAGTTCTGGCTTATTTAATTAGCAAGTAGTCCAAGTATTGCAGAAAACTACCCAAGGCCCAAGCTTTTTACCTTGTTCGGTTCCATATATGTCTTTTCCATTGCATTTGCTGAAGCCATATGAAGAGGCCTCATTTTTTAGGTGTATAATACAATAAATAATAAGCGTAGAGAGAACAAATGTATTATTGCTGATGGGAGATACGGGATTACGGGATTTGGGATAAAAAAAGGGGAAATACATTTTTAGGGCCTTGCAATTTTATATTAAGGATTAATTTTTAGATCACACCAGTGATCCTTAGAGGTTCCTCATCAACAGATTTTAGCTTTATTTCTTTCTATAACTTTTGAACTTTTTAATATTTCAGAGGTGCAGGCTTACTTCAAACGTGAAGTGCAAAGCACCGAGGCTGAGGAAGGTGAAACTGCAACACTTTTCTGTGAGCTGTCCAATGAGAAAGCCCAGGTGCAGTGGAAGAAGGACAACAAGCTGCTATCATCTGGCACCAAATATGAGATAAAGACAAAAGATCACAGGGTGGAGTTACTGGTCCATAACTTGACCCAAGAAGACTCTGGAACCTACACCTGCGAAACTGGAGAGCTCAAATCTTCTGCAACATTAACGGTGAAAGGTATATTGGTATTTATTTGTAATCAAACTGTTGCATTTCTGAGACAGGAAGTGGATAGATGTTTCTCCAATGATACACAAACAGCAAAAAATAAACTGAGAGGGTTAAAGCCCTTCTCTACTCCGGCTATACATGCAATTTGAGAACATTTTTAAAGGATAAACTCTTATAATATATTTTTATAGAATAAGGCTTTTGGGCCCTTGGAAAATCCCTTGGAAGATATACTTATATACCTGCTAAGGGATTTGCAATTCTGCCTTTTCAGTTCTGAGATTAATGTAGTCCAGACACACGACAAAGCCCTCCCTGGAAGGGCAGGAGACCTGATTTTACTACTACAGCTTAATAACACTTTATAAGGAGAAGCAGATGACTGAAGAGCGCCTCTGTTTTTCAATCTGCCTTCTCCTATTAGCATGCTTCATGCACATTAGTACAACTGAATGGTTCTTGTAAAGCTTTTTCATCATTCAACCTGGCCTTTGCTGAACAGAAGCTGCACTATACGAGCCTAAACCAGGTGAAGGTTGGGTACAGTTTGCATTTAGAAAAACACATTGGCCCTGATTTATTAAAGCTCTCCAAGACTGGAGAATATAGACAATGGGAGAACCTGGGTGATCCAGCAAACCAAAAATGGATTTGGTCCAAGTTTTAAAGCATTGGCCAACTGCGAAGAAATTATATTTAGGAAGTTCATTCCAGGTTCTTGGTTTCTCTGATAATCTATCTTCACCAGTCTAGGAGAGCTTTAATAAATCCGGTTAATTTAATTCTAGGTTCACCTTTACAACTTTAGAAACGATGGAGTACATTATTTTTTTTCTAGTCGGCTAATGTATCTGCACAGGTATTAAAAAGAAAAAAAAAACAAAAGGATATCACCGTTTATGAAGACTTGAATCAGTTTTGGACTATGCAATTGTTTTCCTGCAGCTGTTCAGGTCTTGTTCAAGCGAGGTCTACGTAACGAGAAGGTCAAAGAAGGCAATACTGTGAAGCTACACTGTGAACTTAGCAAGCCCGGAGCTCCCATTAAATGGTCGAAGGATGGCCAAACTTTAGTGAGTGGTGAGAAATACGAAATTAAGCAGCAGGGTGCGGTGGTTGAGCTTCTCATTCTAAATGCAAAACCTGAAGATTCTGGTGACTACATGTGCGACACCGGGGACCAGAGGAGCTCATCTCATGTGACTGTAACTGGTAAGAACAAGACAGAAAGCATTATTTTCAAGTTTCAGTTTTCATAAGTGCAACTCCAGAAATGGTCCACCAAGTAAATTAAAGTCTATGGCATTTATAAAAAATGTTACTATGCTTGCTCCTGTGCACTATGGCTGGCGGTTTATACTAAAAGCGTGCTATATACAAGTGGAAAGCAAGGTTTTAGAGCAAATTTTCTTGATATTAGCTCCCATATCTTATGACTGCTCAATTATAACCCTGAAATGGACAAATAAAATACATTTTAAAGCCAGTCCTAATAATGTTTAGACTCTTGTAACCCTGTCTAGTTTCCAGACTAAGAACTGAAGGTACTTCACTACTTGGGTTAAAGCAACTTTATATCTAGCAAGATCTAAAGTATTTATAGTAGCTTAGCTGGAAGGTCAAATGTTTAAAGAATCTAAAGCTGCGTACATACGTCAGATTTTTCTCGCCCGATAATCGGCATCGGCCAGATATCGGGAGAGAATCTGGCATGTGTACAGTCGGTGTCGTTCATCGTCCGTGGATCCGTCCTGGCGGATCCATGAACGATGAACGACGAGCGATCCTAATGAAAGGGAAGGGGGAGAGCACGCAGCATGGTGCCGCTCTGTCGCTCTCCCCCTCCCCTCTCCATAGAGCAGAACGGTGCTGTATGTACAGCACTCGTTCATGCATCTTGCAGTCCCTTGTCGTGGGAAAGGATCCTGAAAGATCCTTTCCAATGACAATAATTGCACGTGTGTACGCGGCTTAAGGCTCCTGGAAAGATCAGGTAATCATAAATATCAGTGTCTAGGGGTGCTGAGAACAATAACCCAGCTCTCACCAGAATAATTATACACCCTACCCATATGCTACAAAGCATAATGCTGGAGGTGTGGAAGCCCTTATACACTGCTTCTAGGTTGCATGTTCATTTTCATTTTTCCTTTCCACTTCCAGTTCTCACCACTTAAATATATTCAGATTCTGGATATTTATAAGCAGTAGGTACACCACAGACCCAACACACAAGGTCTGTTTGAGATATATTAAGATATATTTTCCATGGGCTCCATCATAGGGCCTGATTTATTAAAGCTCTCCAAGGCTGGATAGGATACACTTTGATCAATGAAGCTGGGTGATCCAGCAAACCTGGAATATATCTGGTCCAGGATTCAAAACATTTGCTAGGAAATAGCAAATGACTTAGATAAATCTGGATTACCCAACTTCACTGATGAAGGTGTATCCTTCCAGCCTTGGGTAGCTTTATTAAATCAGGCCTATAGACTGCAGATACCCTAATGGGTTGTAGCAACCTCCACAGGTAAAAGTAACACAAATCTTCCCAATCCCTCTTGTGCTTTGCTTCATTTTTTAAAAAATGCTACATTTTATTTGTTTTGTGTTTTCTGTTAAGGTTCCCATTTAACCCATTTTTTTGTGTGTTCTTTATATAATCTTTTCTTCTAATTTCTCTCATTACTGTCACTCACTGGTTTTTTTTATTTTTCATTTTCACACCATTCCCTGTAACGTCTACAGATTTTGGTGCGTGAAATCCCAGGACGTCTGCGGTTTCTTGATAACGTTACATTTACCACCAATATTCATTGTTGAAAAGTTTAAGTAAGATGAAGGTGTATAAGCTAAACTGGCACTGAAGGAATAATATATGATGAATCATTTTTGTATTGTGGTTTTGTTTATTTGACCTTAATAAAAGGTAGATATTCCCTTGACCTGTTCTTTCTTAGCTCTTCCCGTTCGCTTTAAGCAAGACCTGCAAGACTGTGAAGTGGAAGAGGGCTCATCAGTCACTCTTTCCTGTGAAGTCACCAAGCCTGATGCCCATGTGGTCTGGAGGAAGGGCATCGCAGATCTTCAAGCCAGTGACAAATTTGAGCTTAGACAAAAAGGAACCGTAGTGGAGCTGGTGATACATAATGTAGGAGCAGAGGATTCCGGGAGCTACACTTGTGATACTGGAGACCAGCAGACTGCTGCACGGGTCAAGGTTCGGGGTAAGGCAGCCTTGATATTAAATTTAAAGGGTCCATTTATGAATGTTGTAGTAAATCCTTTACTGAGAGACCCTCACCATGTAAATATTAGAAAGTATATTTACCAAAATGCAGCAGCCAGTGAACAGTTTATAGGGGTTAGACTATTTACTTAGCAAGGGGAATTATCATTTTGCAAGGAATAATTCACTTATCTTAGTTTATGTAATGAAAATTCTTTTTGCAAGGAATACCTAATCATGTGCAAGGAAATGTAGAATTATTGCTTGCACATGATGAATTGGTTTGAGCCAGCAAAGCTTCATCTCATTCGCTAAGTGAAAATTAATTCCAAAGATTTCAGTTGATCATCAAAAGGTTTTCTTTAAATTTATTAAAGTATATCTAAAACTTGATGGAATTTAGTTTTCTAAAGCACCAGGTATACAAATACACATTTCACTTTTTTCCATTTTGTTGCTGCTGATCTCCTGTTGACTTCTATTTCTTATCTACATTTATTTGTTCATGTGTTGGCTGTGCCATCGTTGCTCTAAACTGAGTTCATGATAATGGTGACAATGGTGTACCATCCCTGCACAATGTGTGCCAACATGGCTGCTTGTGGTCTCCACTTGATGACAACATAGAAGCACAATTAGGAGACACATTGTAATAGAAAAGGGTCCAAGCAAAGATTTTTATGGAAGAAAATTTTTATTGAAAGCTTTTAGATTTTAGTATTTGGGCTTATTTCTACTTTAAGTGGTTAAATCTTCTACACTCCATAGACAAAGTTGGATGATTGGCTACCCAAATTGTGTAAAGAAAAAATTTGCCTTTACATGCCTCAATCATTGCTGACAAGTGCAGATAAAAGTGTTGATATTTACTCTAATTCAGGACTGATTGTATATTTGTTTGTAATATTCCACCCAAAGAGCTTCCAGCCTATTTCACCCAGGACCTCACCAACCAGAAGGCCAATGAAGGAGAATCGGTGACTTTGTGCTGTGAACTTAACAAGACCGGTGCTCAAGTAGAGTGGAAGAAGGATGAGAAAGTCATCAAACAAAACAAGAAATACAAAATACGCCAGGAAGGTTTAACATCAGAGCTTGTTATCCGTGACCTGGTGCTGGACGACGCTGGAACTTATTCTTGTGTCTGTGGGGACCACCGGACGGCTGCTACGGTGACAGTAACTGGTAATTCCATCTTCTCATTTATAGAATGTCTATGGGGATATGAAACAAATCAGGGGAAAATTCACTGTCGAGGTGGGGACACAATTCTTGTAGAAGGACTCAGCTCTATGCCATTGCATGTCCTTTTGTAAAGGTTGCATGCTCTTTCACATCCTTCTTTAGCATTCTCCTACTTCGTTGTCTGTTAGGGATAGTGCTCGGGGTAGCTGCTACCATGGCTTGGGGCAAATCCTCAGGTTACAAATATTTTTGGTTCGTCGTCAAAAAAGTGGGATCATAGCCGCCATGTTGTCAGCGTAGGTTTAGGCTGCAAAGTAAAGCTGAATATTCTGTGTTGGGAGAGATATTGTTTTTTTTTTTCTTGGCACTGCTACGTGTTCTCCATGGCATTGTCCAGTTTCCATTTGAAAAAGTTGAAAAGTGTGCTTATTAGCTTAAGAAATTACCAGAGTTAAATTACAATCTATGTCTACCATCTTGACTTCAGTGAAGTTTGCCACAAAGTTTCAAGCAAGAATAATGAGCATAACCCTGGCACATTCAATTATCTACTGTCTATTGTCTACCTACTGTCTTTACTTTGGCACAATCACTTGTAGGAAAAGGTTGTTAACATTCATCTTGTAGCAATATCGGAGCCTGGATGTTTTTGCCTGATATCTTTCCATATTGTAAAATATTGAGACACATATGATAAATACTAACATACATTGTATATTTACTAACACAAGTTTGATATATGGGATGAAACATTAAATGCCAATTATTTTGATCCTTGAACTAAAATAAAAGCTAATGAAATAGGATACAAGCAATAAACGTCTCTGTTACCCTCCTGGACAAACCCATGTATGAGCGGCCTTTCCATTAATCCAGTTTATCCATCTGCAGTCTTCTACTGCTAATAATTCCAACATTCAAATCTAAGTGTTGCAGTTTGTAGATGTGAGTAGTGTTAAAGGCTGAGTTTACAAAATTTCCAATCAAATAATTAGGAGTGCTTTTTTGGTATTTTTATTAATATTCACATTTAAATATCAAAGTTTTAAATATCAACATAAACCATTGAATTCTTGTAATACATTTGGATACATTTTAAATCATTTTAGTGCCCTTTTTGTGCAGTTCTAATATTTTTTTTTTTCTAAATATTATTTTTTTTTTTTTTTATCATATGCTTTTTCATTGCACATAGGAAAATGTAAACCAGCAAAGTATAAATTAAATCTTTCCTGTTGTTTTCATACTGAAGTCAGGCAGCGTTTCTACTAATAATATTCCAAACATTTAAAAAATAGTAACAATCTCAAGGATTGGTGTGATTTTCTAATCACCAGACACCCACTTGTCGTTGCATGTAAAAATAAATATAATTTTTTTAACATTTTGAACAACTTAAACATTTAAAAAAAGTAAAAACAAAAAGTAAACAAGGAAGAAAGGTCTTCTAAACACTTAAATACTTTAGATTAAATATATAATTTGCAGTCATGCTAACATACAAATCACAAATATACTAGCCTTTTTTTTTCTTGTTTTATTGGTTATTGACCTAAAATGCTAATTGTTGAAATGGATTTAAAATAAATCAATTAAAATAATACATTTGAAACGCTTGTAACTTTTTATAACTTGTAGTATATAAATGATCATAAAGTCAAACAGGATTTGAGAAAAAATATTCATTCTGGTTGTACGCATACATTAAAAGAAGAATTAACAATTTTATTGACAACTTCCCAAATATTTGAAAAAATATTTTAACTTTATATATACAGATACATTTTTATAATCATTTAGTGAAATAATCTTTGCTCTTGGGATCACAGCCACCCATGCACCTTATTGTGTAATTTTCAACAATCTTCTTAAAATGGTTTTAGTCTTTGGCTCTTGCTGGCAGAATAAAAACACTAAATGTATTCTGCAATCTTTAGTTTTACCTCCGCTTTTCCAAGAAGAGCTTAAGGACGCAAAGGTTACAGAGGGGGAAAAGGCCATCCTTCGATGTGAACTCACCAAACCCGATGCCACTATAGAATGGAGAAAAGAAAAACAAACTTTGGAAGCTGGTGTTAAGTACGCCATGAGGCAGGAAGGGCGCCTTGCAGAATTGATCATTAACAATCTGAGCGAGGAAGATGCTGGGAGTTACACGTGCGTCTGTGGAGATCAGAAAACCACAGCCGCAATGACTGTAAATGGTAAAATACTTGAGATTGTCTTTTTTCTTTCGTTTTCTTTCACCTTACTTGTTATATGGAAATAGGCTTTAGTTACATTACTGGTAGCTGGGCCACCTATGAAGGTCCTAAATTACGACCCAGGAAGACACATGGTGTAACCTAGTTCTCCAGTCTGAGGTTGGGTATAATGTGAAAAGGTAACTGTTAAGGCCAGTGTTTCTAAACTTTTTTAACATGAAGGAACCCCTTAAAATAACCCTCAGGTCTTTAGGGATCCCTTCTATAAGTATCCACAGCTCACAGTACATTAGTGTAGTTGTCAGTGAGAAGAATTCCTTTTACATTGCTGGTCATTGGGAAGTATGTCACCCTTACAGATAGCCCAAAAAATCATTGAGAGTCACAAACTGCTTCTTGCTCAACAAGCTGACTGCAACCTCTGGACGAACCCTAAAGCTCCACAGAACCTTGGTTGAGAAACACGGGTTAAAGCCATGGAGAAAAAATGATGTAGCTAAGGGAAAAGGGGCTCATACATTTACCGGATTGGTTTTGCTTTCTTTATTTTTAACTGGCTACTTATATGTAGGTTACACATTTTAAAATCTTCACAAACACAACTTTCCTGTTATGAGAGGAAGGGGTGGGAGGGTTTCCCTCTAGTTCTTCTTCGGGTTGTGGGTTAAGAACTGCTGCTTCTTCCATGAAACCCACAACATCTTTAACAAATCTTTATTTTTGACATGCGTTAGCTCTTCCAATACTTTTCAAAGAAAAGCTGGTTGACTCAGAATGCATGGAAGGAGAAAAGGTTACTCTATGCTGTGAGCTTTCCAAACCATCCGCCACTGTTGAGTGGAAGAAAGGTCAAACGGCCTTGAAACAAAGCGATAAATATAGCATGACCCTGAAAGGCACAGTGGCTGAACTGATCATTCACGATCTCAACTTTAAAGATGGAGGAAATTACACCTGCATATGTGGAGTGCAAGAAACCACAGCAAATGTAAAAGTCAACGGTAATATTCAACCTTTTGTTTACTATTTAAATGTATAGCTTCAATATACATACAGAGGTTTTGTGAAACACTCCTGGAGAAAGGGATTCACAATTTATTCAGCTGACTTCTTATCTGCCGTCTTTAGCCAAGCCTGTGCTTTTCAAAGAAGAGTTGAAGAATGAAGAAGGCATGGAGGGTTCTTCGGTGATACTACGTGGAGAGCTAACCAAGCCTCCGGGAGTCACTGAATGGAGAAGAGGGGACAAAGTGCTCCGACCCAGTCACAAGTATGAGATGAGACAGGAGGGTTCCACCGTGGAGCTCCTAATACGAAATTTGCAACTGGAAGATACTGGAGAATACACCTGTATGTGCGAAGAGGAGCAATCTACAGCTGTACTTCTAGTGAATGGTAAATTCACCATTCGTATTCTGTGACCATCTTGTCTGTCTACCATTCTCTTTACCATCCATGCAAATATTGTAAATTATATTCTTAAAGTTTTATTGTATATAATGTCTGTTGTATTTGACTTGGTGGTCTTTTTGTGTCTATGTACCCATCAAACTTGCAACCTACATTTTGTATTGTAAAGTCATGTACACCTTTCACCATATAAAGCCATATTGGCCATCATCAGCACTTCCTCAACCATGCCATCATTTAGCCCAGAACCCTTTTTATATTCCTTTTTTTTTCTTTTTTAGTTTTAGTTGGGGTTATGTGACCGCTATACTTCAGTTTTGGGATCAAGAACTGGGGGATGAAAATGGTTACAAATCCAAGGAGCTCCCCACTTGTTAACCAGGCTTTTATTGGGGAAGTGTCTGACTTTGATGTCACTGGGTGCCGATGGGGCTAACCCACAGTCTTGTTGGTCCATTCAGAGAAATCCTGTTGGTTCCCATTGAGTGAAGGATAGCTAAAACAAAACCTAAATATTTAAATGGTTTGGGTGTTTTTGTATATCTTGTAATTCAGTGTTTTTAAACTGTGGAAATCAAAGAACATTACTTGTATTTGTGTTGTTTTACATTTGGAACCAGCAAATTTACACATTACCTTCCACATTACTTAGCAATTCCTGTCCACTTCAAGCATGGACTCAAGGATGAGAATGCAACAGAAGGTGATAAAATAATCCTCCATTGTGAGGTTAGCAAACCCAACGTACCCGTGAAATGGGAAAAAGAGAACAAAATTCTTTCCCCTTCAGAGAAGTATGTCTTAAGACAAGATGGCGTAGTGGCAGAGCTCGTCATTTCAGATGTCAATGAGAATGATGCGGGATTATACAGCTGTGTTTGTGGAGAGCAAAAAACATCGTCAACTATAAATGTTAAAGGTAAAATAAGAGCATTAAAGGCATAATATATAGAACGCACAGCAACAAGGGGCACTTTTCTGTTGTTGGGAGGTCTCGTCATGGACTTTCTAATAATAAAATAATTGAAAAGTTATTTTTGGAAGAACCTTATACATTCAATGGGGTTTTTAATTTTGATCTTTTTCTTTGATGGACCTGTCTTTTAAAAATCACTATCCCTACATTTTTCTATATATTTTACTTTTCTGAAGGGCATATTCAGTTTTAGTATATTTTTGCTTTCTTTTGACACTCAGACATCTGTGTGCAATTCTAGGGACATTCTTCTTTTTCTTGGTACTGTTTAGGTTGGTGTATATTTCCATACCTTTACTAAATGTCTTCTACATTTTGCCAGCTTTGCCACCCAAGTTCAAAACAGGCTTAAAAAACAAAGACTGTGTGGAAGGCAAGTCGGCCATTTTGAACTGTGAGCTGACCAAGGCAAATGCTCACCTAGAGTGGAGGAAAGGAAACACGGTCCTTCGACCGAATGATAAATATAAAGTTAGCCAGGATGGCTTCAATGCCGAGCTTGTAATTCATAACTTAGAACTTCAAGACGGAGGCCAGTACTCTTGCGTGTGTGGAGAACAAGAGACTTCAGCTACGTTAGTAGTGAATGGTAAATTTTAGACCACATCTATTGTATTATAATGTTCACCATAATCATGGTAGCATTGATGTGTTAAAATACAAAAAATATAATTACTTTGCTTTAGATGGCTAATCATTTTCAAAAAAATTGTTATTCATGTCTAAACTCAGTTTTCTATAACATCAACTGTGACTTGGGCTGTCCAAGTTCTTCCCAACACTCTTCCTACTGTGGTGAAATAACTACAGCATTGTTATCAACGTTGCCGCTGTATCTTCTTGAATGATGGCGCTCTTGATATCCCCACTACTGAACAACAAGTTCTAATCCCACCCACAGCCCTTGACTGTTTAACACATTGCTTTATTTATCTATAAGGCTCTTGGAAAAATTCATATAATTGTGTTCCTTTTGATTTTTATTTGTTTGGATTTTGAAACATTTGTTTTATTCTATATGAATCAATGGAACAAAAATGACCAGAAAATTAACAGGACTTTTAGAGCATTGAACACCTAATATTCAATTAATTAATTATTTAAAACCTAAATTACATCTATAAAAGCAATTACAAAACAATGTATACCTTGTTTGGTCCCAATAAATCAAGTGTTCAATGCGTTTCACAGAATTAGATGACCTACTGTCTATATATGTATATGTATTTATATATATATATATATATATATATATATATATATATATATATATATATGCACGCTCTGACTGATTTGTTCCCGTTGGCCATTCCGTTCTACACCACACACTGCACCAAACTTAAATTTTTGATATGATGAATTTATTATGTAAGTAAAGGAATGTTTGAAAATAAAATTCAATTTCAAAGAATTATTATAAAAATATGCTATGTACCTGTAAATTGTATTATATGATTTCAGGTCTCAATATAAGTTCTTGATGAAGCGGCATATATTTCCACGAAACGTGTTGAGCATTAGATTCATTGAGACCTCTCGAAGATATACATTGTTTTGTAATTGCTTTTATAAATGTAATATTTTTATTTTTGTATAATAAATAAAGGTTTTAAATTAATAATTAATTGATTAATAGGTGTTCTTTTTCTAGTCCTTTTTGTTCTGCTGATATTATTGGGATGTGGCATAAAGAAATTTGCCAGTTGGGGAAACATCTGTTCATCTCCATATAAATCACTTTTATTAGAGCAAAGTAAAGAATAAAGTTTCAGTAAATGTTTTTGTTGGCCAGGTGGGAAATAAAGGGTTCTAATTGCATGTCTGTTTGTCCAAATTTTGCGCTAGCTTTGCCACCGGAATTTAAAGAGGAACTGAAAAACCTTGAAGCTTTAGAAGGAAACTCTGTAACTTTGCACTGTGAGTTGACCAAACCAAACGCTTCTCTCGAATGGCGGAAAGGACATAAAATAATCAAGTCAAGTGACAAGTACAAGCTCATTCAGGATGGTCTTGTGGCAGAACTGGTTGTACATAATCTGGACCAACATGATACTGGAAGATACATTTGTGTCTGTGGAGATAATCAGACTGCGGCATCATTGACTGTGAAGGGTATTTTGGAAATTCTAGTTTCTTTAGATGTCCATTAACACCATCTTCATCACTTTTTGTGTCCATTCTCATCATTTAATCCAGCATCTTCTCCTTCCTATCTCATCGTGTTCTACTCACTGCTCATCCAATTTTGAAGCCTCACTTTTAACAATTAATCCTTAATCATCACCAAGTGTTGGTTCTTCAACTGATTTTTAAATCTAATTTTTTATATTTTCAGCTCTTCCTCCCCGGTTTAAAGAAGAACTTGTAAACAAAGAATGTGTTGAGGGGCAGTCGGTGACTTTGCACTGCACGTTGACCAAGCCAAAAGCTTCTCTGGAGTGGAAGAAAGACCAGAAGATGCTTAAACCGGGGGATAAATATAAATTTGTCCAAGAGGGTCTTGTTGCTGAGCTGGTTATTAGTCAAGTGGACCTGGCAGATGCAGGAGACTACACATGTGTGTGTGGAGAGCACAAAACAACTGCTGCCATAACTGTGAAGGGTAATTGTTTATTTTTTTTTACTTTTGAGATCCTCACTAATTCTTACCTTGTTCTTCACCAGTTTCTATCGTTTCTTCTCCACCATTTTCCTTTACTTCTTCAGCCCTAATTCATTTCCAATTCATTCCAATCTCTATTCCTAACTTTTTATCTTTTCCATCCTATCGTCTATCATTCTATATAAACGGCTTGACTACGCCTTCACTTTGTTATTTATAGTTTTGCTGTAATTTGTAGAAAATATTAGGATGCTAAAGACTAAAACAGTTCTCTATTTATTCATTATCTGATGTTGGAGCACAGTAAGAAATTAAGTAGAAGATGTCTTCATCATTTTTTTAAGTAGGCTCAATTAGCGATCAGAAAGCCTCTTTTACAAACACTTTCCATTGATACCGAAGTCCAAAGCCACCAATTGGGTAAACAATACATGTGGTCAAAAATTTAACTAAAGTTAGACCATTTTTTATTTAATCAGTAAGCACACCTCTCCCAAGTTCCAGGAAATACAATGATAATATTGGTCTTAGGTCCCACTATCATTATCCAGGGCCAATAAATATTGACCTCTTGGCCTTTAGAATTAAGAATCCACTGACTGATGGTAGGACACCAGAAACCCTGAAACCCTGAAATAATAACTGTAAATATAACATAAGGAAATATCCTAGAGATTATTTCTAAAATAAATTCTAATAACCTACATGGTAAATCATTATCTAACCAGGTTCCATAACGACGTTCAGAAGGTAACAATCATTTATGTTTTGGTTGTTCCCTTTCGTTTTAAACCGATACCACTAATTTCCTCAGTATTTTGCCTTAAATAATTGAGTTTGTTGTTTTCACAGTTTGTTTCCGATTTTCACCATTTCCAATACGTATCCAACTATAGCTTGTGAATTTTTTTTAAAGTCAGGTCTCTGAACAAGGCCAGTTTCCTGCAAGAGTGAATGTAATGTTTGCATTTGACCACCAGCCTGTGGCTCCAGCCGCCCCCCCCCCCCCCCCTTCCATTTCTTTAACCTCTGAAGGTCTCCTTGGCATTTGATACCACCAGGACTGTCTGTATCCTCCACCATGTTCTGCTCCACTCTCCAATCCCTACAGTCCTACAGAGTTAGCACATGTAGGCATCCATTCCAGCACATGGTAAAAACACGGACAAACATGCAACACTGTTCAAAATGTGTCAAATTTTTAGAAACTATCAGTGGCTACGGCAATAGAACATAGGGAGCTCTGATTTATGGGTCACCATAGAAGTGAGTATATCAATGCTTTTGCAGCAAACTGGTCTTTAGATTAAATGAAAGACCTGATTGAAAGATTTTGTAGCAACAAAAATAGTAGATTTCAACAGTTTAAAATAAGCCTGCTCCTAACCCGAGCACCTCTACCCAACTATTGTGAGCACCATATAATGAACATGCTGTTAATTCTGTATCAGCCCGTCCAACACAGTTTAAAAAGGAATTAAAGAGCAAGGAAGTCACTGAGGGAACTTCAGCCAAGTTAATCTGTGAGTTGACTAAACCTGACGCAGTTCTAGAATGGAGGAAAGGACACAAAGCTCTCAAACCAAGTGGCAAGTACCGGTTCATTCAGGAGGCTCTTATTGCTGAACTGGTAATAGATAATGTGGACATGAAAGATGCCGGCGAGTACACTTGCATTTGTGGAAACTATCGATCAACTGCGTCCCTGAGCGTGAGCGGTAAAATTTCAATATTAGCAGCCTGTGCCGTGGTCCTTCTATCACCGTCTGCACTGAATTAACATTAATTAATTGTGTGACTCACAGTACTTCACCATAAATATCATTGATTTCATGTCATCATTGATTCACTTCTAATAGTCAGGAAATCTTACTCACAGTTCACAGCTTGCCCCTCTATTATATGTTCATTGGAGTCCACTTTTTGACAATATAGTTGGAAAATGTATTTTGTAATTAGTATTTATTGCCTTTCTTTGACATTTTTTGTTATGACCAGTTGACCATGTAATTCCATTTATTCCACAACACAAGACCTTTTTTCCTCCTACCATTTAAATTATTGAACTATTTAAAGTTTCTCGTTTTTCATAATAACCACTTACTCAAATCTAATGGACATTGCTCTAGATATAATAAACCTTAGGTAACATTTTACCAAAATTAAAACTCCTATTGCATTTAATGCCTGGAATTCAACTTGTATTTTGAAAATCAATAAGACAACATTAAGCCGATCTTGCAAGTCAGAAATGACAACTCAAGGGACATTTTATACACCTAGAATGTACAGAATAGAAATGAAATGGTCATTTTTTTTATAACCAAACCGCCTAATGTAGAATTATACATACAAAAAAGATAGAGTTCCTCTATAAGAGGTCCTCCTATTCTTCAAATTTTTAACATTTTTCTCTAAAAGCAATTCTGCATAATATCCTATTCTGATAATAGATCTTTATTTCAAGTGTCCAAGGTTTTATTGAATTGAATTAGGTTGGTGTACATATTTTAATTCTTGCTAATCTTAATCCAATAGAGTGCAACTAAATATTTGAAGTTATATTAAGTTATATTAAGTTTCTAAACAGAAAAAGGTTTTGAAGTATGCGTTACATTTCTGTAGTTTAAAATGTGGCAGCATAGACGTCTGTTTTTAGATGGACGCTTTAGATTTACATGTAAAATAATTTGTTTTATTAATGTAGCAAAGTTCATCATCTTTTTGAAGTTATGGAAAACAAGACCTACTGTCAGCATTGAAGGAATGAAGTTGGGAAAACATGTCAGGGATTCTCTGGTGTTTCCCAAACCTTGGTCATTCGTGTTCCACCATCCCAACCTTTCTCTTTTCAGTGTTGGGGTATTGTCTGTACTATTCAATATGATCAAATCTCCACCTTAGTTTACTTTGGGTTACTGCAGATCAGCTATGTGTTACAAGACCATATTCCGGCCTCTCTAGAAGAAGCACCGGAACCCACAGAAGTGACACCGGTACTCTACAGTAAACACCATACTGCCTCTAGTTCCTAGTTGGAATCTATCTCCAAAATATGATCATAAATAGCACATGTGCCATGAAAAATAAGCCTTGCTATGTAGTTGCAGTTGTACACATCCCAAACTTTTAAAAACACTGTTCTACAAGATGCATTGGCATGAAAGGAAATACGATGGGCAATGAATAGTATTTACAAAATTGATGCTTATGTTGTCCCACCATACAGTATTTAATTGTCTGAAAGATGAACCTCAATTTTCCTAATGCACCTTCTTCCATTTTTAAATGATTTCTTCATCCCACATTCAGCCCTTCCTCCTCGATTTAAAGAAGAACTACAGAACAAAGAAGAAATGGAGGGAGAATCTGTGACCTTGCATTGCACGTTGACCAAACCAAAAGCTTCCCTAGAGTGGAAGAAAGGACAGAAGACCCTGAAACCGGGGGATAAATATAAATTTGTCCAAGACGGTCTGGTTGCAGAGCTAATTATAAGTCGACTGGACCTTGATGATGCTGGGGAATACATATGTATATGTGGAGACCAGCAAACAAAGGCTTCCCTCAGCGTGAAGGGTAATGGTCTTCTCATCATATCTACCATCACTTTCCTACTAATTATCCCACATCATCTCCATAATCTAAAACCATCTTGTTGTTTTCTCCATCCACCATTTTTACCACTCTGCACCTTAATACATGTGTATATTTTACAGGCCTTAGTTTGTTGCAACCAACACAACCTGTAATATTTTATTCTTTTAGTGTTGGTCTTAATATCATCAAAAACTTTAAATTCATTTTGCAGTGTTTCTGTTTTTTTTTAACTTGTGGTTCTGGCAAATGGATTTTACTGGGTATTCAATGGTGATGTTGTCACAAGACAACTAAAATTACATATAAATTTGTATTTTAAAACATACTTTTCATCCCATGTTTAGCTGTTCCTCCCCAATTTAAGGAGGAACTGAAGAGCACAGAAAGCCTGGAGGGAGAGTCAGCAGCACTACGTTGTGTGTTGACCAAGCCAAAAGCTTCTCTGCAGTGGAAGAAAGGAGATAAAACTCTTAAAACTGGAGATAAATACAGATTCATCCAAGAAGGTCTCGCCGCCGAGTTAGTTATAAATCGGCTGGATTTGGAAGATGCTGGAGAATACACTTGTGTATGTGGAGACCAGAAAACGACTGCATCTCTTACCGTGAAGGGTAATGATTTTCTGTTGACCCCTAAAAGTCAGTTGACTTTACATTTGTCTTCTCTTTACTTTTACCTGTCCCTAATATTACCCTGTTAATGTCAACCTAGTGTAAACTCATTTCCAGTTTTTATTCCAATTTTGTCATATTCGTAAAAAATCAATCTGTCAATAATCATAATGTCATAGGAAACAGAAGAAGACGGGTAGGTGGGGTTGAAGCGTTGGGTTTTGAGGGCTGTTTTGAATTAGCAGAAAGTAGGAGAATGCCGAATAGGACGAGGAAGACCATTCCAGAGAGTCAGGGCAGCTATAGAACATTTATAGTCATTAGTAGGTCATTGGAGGAGCAAAGAGAGTGGCTAGGGGAGTATTTTTCTATCAGGTCAGAAAATTCAAATATTCAAGCATTGTATTAATCATTGTTTCCCATGTCTACAATGATGCATGGTGACCACAGTTCTATTATTTCATAGAACCATTGTTCCATCCAGGGTGACTATAGTTTGTGGAACTCTCTTGACATGTCCTATTCACATATATTAGTTTTTAGAGTGGTAGATCAGAGTTAATAAAAGATCCAGACTCACTGGATCCCTCACCCTCACTAGGGTCCACTCTCTCTGGATTTACTTTAGGGCCCTTTTTGTCTGGAATAATCCCAAGTCCAGTTTATCAGACGGAGTGCTTATGGCTTCTTCAGTTTGTATTTTAATTCCTATTAAGACCCTTATATCACAAACAAGATGAAATAAAGGGTGGCAAACCTGATTTATAAATACTTGTTGGTAATGAGTGGATACTTTTTTGCTATTGAGGTGAATTTCAAAGACCCGAACCATTGTTTGTAGGATGCCCATGTTGTCACTCAGTATGCTCAGTAGAGTATTCGTGATCATAAGCGTTATAGATATTTTAAATTCACAAAACTCCACGGTATAATATACAGGTGTTTTGTGTATTGTTTTATTATTAAGATCTGGATTTAAGAAAATATGAAATTCTTTGTGATTTTGTTATCTAACCATCACCTAGAGATCGGATCTCCCGTTCACATTCATTCTATACTATTCCTATTTGCTGCTTTGAACAAATTCTCTGCTGTTTACAGAGCTGAATAGCCCAAGCTATAAATTTGCAAACTTAAGAATTGATTTACCTGCTCCAAACCTCTTTGATCGACGTTCTATATGCAGAGTTTCATTTCAATTCACCGGTGTTATAAGGTCCACGCTGTCTCCCGTGATAATTTGTAAAAAATAAAAATATAAAGCATCGATTTGCAAACTGAAATGTAAAAACTTATCCATCTACTTCCATCGTTTGCCTTTACACCTGTTTCTTCACACCTTGTAGCTCTTCCTATTGTTTTTGTGGAGGATCTGAAAAATGAACGGGCAATGGAAGGGCAATCTGCCACCTTGCGCTGTGAGCTGAGTAAGGGCGGCGTCACAGTTTCATGGAAGAAGAATAGTTCTGTGATCCAAGCAAGTAATAAGTTCGTCATAAAGCAGGAAGAAGCAGTGGCGGAGCTAACAATTAACAATCTGGATATGAATGATGCTGGAGATTACACCTGCGTGTGCGGAGAACAACAGACCACCGCAAAATTATCAGTGCAGGGTAAATATGTTTGTGAAGTCTACCCTTGCGTAGTTCTTCGACCAAATGTCATCAACTTATGTGGCACATTTGTTGGATATGTTTGTTGGACACGTACATCAATTTTTTTCATCGTGTCCTTTTGTCATTATTCAGTCATTATTGGTTTGAGCTCATTGAAACACTTGTGGTTTGTTTTCGATGTCCCGTATACTTTGTCTCTCTTTATTAAAAGCCTAAAGGCTACTTTCAGTTTTATTTAGAGTTCCATAGTTTTGCCCTCCATAATAAGACTTATAGTTTCTAGACCAGCCTTTTCCAACCTTTTTACCATGGAGGAACCCTTAAAATATTTTCGGGTCTTTAGGGAATCCCTTCTATAATTACTATAGCTATTATCATGATGGTCAATGAGAAGAATTTCTGTTGCTTTGCTGGCCCTTAGGAAGTATGTAACCCTTACAGATAGTCAAAAATATAATTGGTGTCACTTAAACTGACCTGAGAAACACAAACTGCTCATTGATCAAGGAACCTTCAGCAACCTCTGGAGGAACCCTGGTTGACAAATACTGATCTAGACTTATATACTGATAAATAGCAATCTCTCCACTACCATCTATACATAGGCAAGGACTGTAGGTTCCCTTAGAATGTGATGACCCATTTCTATAGTATTACCCTTTGGGCTATGCAGTACAAAAATAAAACTGTGTAAACTGAATATATGTAAAGAACCCGGAGCCAATGTGTTTCAGAAGA
This sequence comes from Pyxicephalus adspersus, assembly GCF_032062135.1. Classification (NCBI taxonomy): domain Eukaryota; kingdom Metazoa; phylum Chordata; class Amphibia; order Anura; family Pyxicephalidae; genus Pyxicephalus; species Pyxicephalus adspersus. The sequence continues at coordinate 144,315,588 of NC_092862.1, forward strand.
CTTTCTTCTCAAGAAACTCTTGTTTGTTATGTTCTTTTTTCAAGTTTTCGAGTTTAAGGGAAAATACGATCCATTCTAGAATATGGATACAAATCCTTAAAGTATCGGCCAAGGTATAAATAATATTGAATACTGATTTAGAATAAAACATTCATTTGACCTGGGGATTTTCATCAGTTTACACACCTCTACTTGGAATAAGTTAAAGGTTAGGAACTACCATAATGGGTAAACAATCTAACTAAGACCTACTCCACTTAAACCAAGAATTGATTCATTGGTAAAAAGATTTTATGCTAAAAAAAAGTTTATTTTAGATTAGGGGAGTCAAACATTTTTGTTTTTTACTTTCCTAATGTTATCTTTGGATCTCATTGGTCTATAGTATATTGGATCCATAAGGACTACCAGCTTTGCTTGAGCTTTAGGAATATGAAATGTGAAAAGGCTTTAGATTTTGAAAAAGAGGTAATAGGTGTCCAAGGCATTCAATCGCCCCTAATAAATGTATTACAAGAATCAATTGAGAAAACTCAATGTTTTTTGATCAAGGGATTCATGTGTTGTCTTTCACCATCTGGAAACACTTATTGTGCATGAAATTTAATATGTTGTCCTTCATTCACCGTCCAGGAACACTTTTGTTGCATGAAATTTCAAATTTTGGTCTTCATTCTCCGTCCGGAAACACTTTTTGTGCCTTAAATTTCATATATTGTCCTTCACTCACCGTCGGCAAACACTTTTTTTGCATGAAATTTCATGCGTTGTCCTTCACTCACCGTCTGGAAGCCCAGAGTCAGTAGTCAGTTACTGCTGGCTACATTTTGGTGCTCATTGTTGGCGTCTTACACATCCTCATCTGTTATTTTTTGGAGCATCATTATGTTTTTATCAGAATGTATTTTTATCGCTTTTGTCAGAGCTACCCCCGAAATTTGTAGAGGAACTGAAAAACAAAGAGGAAGTAGAAGGCCAGGAAGCCATTTTTCACTGCCAGCTCACCAAACCCAATGCACAGGTGGAATGGAAGAAAGGACACCAGACTCTGAAAAACTGTGATAAGTACAAGATGAGACTGCAGGGTGTCCATGCTGAACTCATCATTACTAATCTAGACCTTAAGGATTCTGGAAACTACACCTGTCTGTGTGGGGAGGAGGCAACTACCGCAACCCTGACAGTAACTGGTAAGACAACCAAACAACCTAATGTCTAAAAGATAAAGTCCATTTTTGTGGGGTATTTAAATTTTAAGATTTAATTAGAGATAACTCACCACAACCTTTTTTTTTAGTTTCTTCTCATTTTTAATTTTTGTTTGCCCATGAACGTTGTGCCAGTGACACATCCACCCAATCGTAAAAGACACATCCAGCTATCTTAGAAGCTTCTTGACCTTGAATGATGTATGATGCATCAGTGGGTGGTCTATTTAGAAAAATGTGTCCTAAAACTCCCTATCCTAGAAGTCTGGGCAAAAACAGAAAAAAAAATCAGAAGGGCTTTACAATACATGTTCATGCCCCATGGCTTGTCTATTGAAAAAAGTTGGACATCTGCTGTACTTCCTAACTTCCAGTTACTGACAACTCTCTTTGCTCTTATTGTGGTCTTTTTGGTACATTTTAAACCCAAGCAGTATTGTCAAGTCTCCCTAGTTCTCCTCTGCTAAACTTTAGAACCCAACCTTGTAATAAAGATGAAATAGTAAGCTGGTATTGAGTCCAGAAAGCAGCACTAAGTACAGCACTTCTTGGGATGTAGTGAATAAACTTTTATATATTTTAACATAGGGGATCCCTTGAAATCACTTCCAAGTCTTCAGGGAATCCCTTCTTTAATTACTATATGCACAGCTTACAGTATGTTAGTGTGGTGGTCAGTTGGAAGAATTCCTCTTACATTGATGGCCATTGGGAAGAATGTCACCCTTACAGATAGCCAAAAAGATCATTGGTGTCACTTAAACTGACCTGAGAGTTACAAATTGCTCATTGTTCAAGGAACCCCCAACAACCTCTGGAGAAACCCTAACCTAGAACATTAAAGCAAAGATTGACCTTAAATTAATTTAAATATTTAATAATATTTGTTTCCAAAAATATAAAAATGGACTTTACACTTAATATGTGATCTCTATAGTCTCTTTTTGTACAGATAACAAACAGGGTTTCTATGTTTACTATATTTTACATTTGTTTAATATTTAAGAATTGCCGGCCCGCTTTAGCAAGGAGTTGACCAATGTTGAAGCTACAGAAGGAGGAACGAGTGCTATGCACTGCGAGGTGACCAAGCCATCGGCCTCTGTGCAGTGGAAGAAGGATGAGACTCTGCTGAGACCCAGCGACAAATACAACATGAGACAGGAAGGATCCAGACTAGAACTCCAGATACATGACCTGGAACTGACTGATGCCGGTCGGTACACATGTATATGTGAAGACCAGAAGACCTCTGCCTTATTAAAAGTCAATGGTAATTTTTTTTTTTTTATTTACAACAGGAAGTGTAGGGAATATCAGTAACCTGGGGGGCTTGTTATTAATATTTTCACTCAAGATTCACTTAACTTTATGTAAAATGCTATCTCCATAATGGCAATTGGCTTAAAGGCCAACTTTAAAGAAAGGAAAATAAAGGAGGATTGAATGTCATGCTGACTCCCTGGACTCCTGACTTTTTTCTATCTGCATGCTTGTTCACCTCCATCCTGCCCACAATCTGTAAATCCCCCTATGCAAGCAAAATGTTTCCAAATGTTCTCCTTTTGAGAACCAACAGATGACACTTTGTGTAGCTGCCAGCTCTCAATGCCAGCTGTACCTTGTTCACCATGGACCATTGGGGAATAGAATGATTCCAGTCATGTGAACACTCTCAGCTAAGACCTAGTGATCACATAAGCTGGAGTTATTCATTGCACACCACTGAAACGAAATTTGCCCTGGGCTCCAATAACCTCCGATCAATAATTGGTTAAGCCAATGGGTAACAACACAAGTCAACAATAGACGTCTAAATAAGAATCCCTGGTATTCCTCACATAAAATGTTACATGGAAATTAAACTGTCAATATTTTTATTATTATATTATTTCAAAAAAATAATTTAATATATATATAATTTATTATTATATTTAACTATATTATATCTGTATTATTTCACCAGCTCTACCAGTTGTTTTTAAAGTGCCGTTGACAAATGTCGAAATTACGGAAGGCAGCGTGGCAATTCTGCGATGCGAGCTCAGTAAACCCAACCATTCTGTAGAGTGGAAGAAGGGACCGCAGGTTCTGACTCCCGGGGATTGGGTCAGCATTAAACAGGATGGCTGGGTGGCTGAGCTCATCATCAAACCTGTTACAGTTTTGGATGCCGGGGAGTATTCCTGCAGATGCGGTGACCAGATAACTACGGCCATATTGACTGTAAATGGTAATGAACAAGTATTACTCAACAATTACTTTCAAGAGGTCTATTTATAAAGCAGTGGATTTGACATTACCTGTTGAAAAAACTTCAGGGTCCAAGTGCTTTAATCACAATATTTTTTCTCCACCAGGGAATGTTTCAGTAAATGCCGGATTCATTGCTTTAAAAAAAAGACATAGTGTACAATTTTTTAATTTCACAGAAATATTAATTTTCCATATTTACATGGATCAATGCCTGTTCATTTTATGTATTATGTATTTTGTATATATGAATTGTATGTATAGTTATTTTATAATTTAGTATTATTTATTATGGTCAAAAAATAACTGAACTTATTATAGTTTCCTAAATAAACGTATATTAGGTTAATAAATTTAACAATACATTATTTACGCGAGTTTAAACCAAGATTTCATCCCCTCAAAGTGTTTTTAGAAAAGGAAATTTAGTTTATACCTGGGTCATACCACTGGATGGCACTAATTCCTCATGTAGAGTTTGTAACAAACTCTTGCAGTCTGGGAAATTTTAACACTTTACATGAGAACACAGCGCCATCTGTTGGTGATCAACAATTATGCACAAAAGTTCAATTAAGAGCAAGTGACCCAATATAAATAACCTGAAAGGGCAAAATACTTTAACCTGTAAAAGGGGGAAGGGGGGTATACAAACTGAGACCATGTTATTTATTTATTTTCACCTTTTAAATAATCAAAAAAATACCATAGACAAAAAGAGAGGCAATGTGTTGCTGAAAAATAATTTGTTACTGAGGTTTCTATATATAAATTATTCCCTTTAATTTCCTATCATAACAGCTGTGCACTATTGATGAATGGCCACTAGGTGGTCACTAGGTGGCAAAGAGAAGTGTTGAGAGATTTGGTCATCTGTCACTGAATTTTAGATGAATTGACTTGGGGAATAATTTATAAATGGAGCCCTTAGTATTTTTAATTTCATTTATTTCCTGCTTTATGAAATTATTTATTATTTATCATTTTTTTAGCTATTCCAGTATCGTTTGAAGAAGAACTGAGTTCAGTTGAAGCCACAGAAGGAGAGAACGCCACCCTCCATTGTCGGCTGAACAAATCAGATCTTTTCGTTGAGTGGCTAAAAGGAGATCAAGTCCTGAGATCAGACAACAAGTACACAATGAGGCAGAATGGAAGCATTATGGAGCTCATCATCATAGACGTTGGTATAGAAGACTCCGGGGAGTACACATGTGTGTGCGGGGATACGCGGACATCGGGGCAAATACAAGTGCAAGGTAAATATTTTTTACTGACTTTGTATGTGATAAAACAGCACCAATACACACTCTGTAACATAGGCCATTCAGTAACTTTACAAATTTGCATCCCGTGATTCATCCCTAACTTAATGTACAATGTAACATTGACACTTTATTAATAATGGTTAATAAATAATATATAGTCACAGCAAAATAAATGAATAAAAAGCAGGAGAAAGGGAAACCAATACATGTTTGCCAAACCTCAAGGTTAACCATGCAACCAGAAATTGGAAGAAAAGAAGGCTTGTTTGTGCAAACTTGTAAGGATAAAAATATTCAGTATTTAATTTCAATAGTAACAAAACAAAGCAAAATCAAACTTGGTGGGGGCTTGTTTGGATACAGTATATAGCCCAGATGGGATAACAGTATTTACATGTCACAGTATCATATTCATAGCAGTGAGTAAATGTCTCTTTTTCCAACGCGTTTCGCTCTTTGGCTTCATCAGGGGCTCTCAGAGACTCCCATTGATGTTATGGGGTGACTGGAAGAGAGAAACAGAAAAAAAAATGTTTAGTCTCTTGAAGTTGGGAGATAGCTGCCTATCATCGCAGATGATAGAAGAAGAAGAAGACTGCGGACATCTCGTTATTCCCACTTTCCACCAACAATTGAAACATTGTATTTGGTTTTCATTTCTAACCTCAAGGTATACGCAGTCTGGGACCTTTTTCTTCCTATCTCTTCTATTAACTCCTTAGAAGCCCCTTGCCTCCAGGAAACCTAAATACAATTCACAATTTCCCACCCAGAAGAGATTTAAAACCTTTAGGTCAAGGTTAAGTACCTTTGAGTACAACTCAGGTCCAATGTACTCTGTGATGAAAGGTAGCTATCTCCTAACTCCAACTTCAAGAGACTAAAAATCTATCTTCCTTTTTCTCTATTTTGGTTACCTCATAACATCAATGTGAGTCTCTATATTCCCTGATGAAGCCAATTTGCGAAACGCGTCGGGTAATAAGACATTTATCCACCGCTATGGATATGATACTGTGACATGTAAATAATGTTATGTAATCTGGGCTTTATACTGTATTCAAACAAACCAACCATGTTTGATTTTGTTTTGTTACTACTGAAATTTATTACTGTATTACTTTATCCTTACAAATTTGCACAAACAAGCTTTCCTTTCTTTCCATTTCTGTTCGCAAAATAAATAAATAAAAAGTTTCACCTTTATTTATTAAGAAGTGGTCGAGTGACTTTGTCTAGGCTGAGTCATCAGCTGCTGCAGGCAGGTAGAAAAATGTCCTCAGTCTCCTCCCACCAAGTGATCAGACTGCAACATTGTAAGTTTATAGCATCCTATAAGGTGAGAAAGCTGCAATGGGGCTTGATCTATTCCAGACATTCGTCTTCACGATTGTGTCATGTCAATATCGTCATCAGGAAGTAGATGGACAAAAGTCCTCCATCCCTCTGACAAGGAAAGCAGAAGATGAAGGCTTTGCTGGAGATCTCTGTTAGATAACTGTCAATGAAGCACATTTTATAGTTATTCATCTATATGGAATCTTTTAAAGACTTTCAATTATAATATTCAACCCCTGATCAATGGGGCCGATTTATTGAAGTTTCACTTTCAACCTGGGTGATCCAGCAAACCTGGAATACATTTATTAAAGTTATAAAGTTATATAGTACAAAGTTATTTACTATTTTGTTAGCAAATGTTTGCAATCCTGGACCAGTTCCATTCCAGGTTTATTGGGTGACCCAGGTACACCGATGAAAGTGTATCTTGTCTTGGAGAGCTTTAATAAATCAGGCCCAATGTATAAATATTGAATAAAATCTAGATTATGAATGGTGGCATCAATACACCAAACTATGTGGATTCTACAATAATATATTGTCGCGAATCTCATGCAAAAAGCACAATAAAATGTATCTAAACTTATGTTTTCAGCATTTTTTTTTAGTCAATTGAAAATAATAAAACTTTTTGTACAAATCTGTTTTGTTGACATGTTTGAATTAGTATTTTAAATTAATGGATTACATAAATATATATTTTAAATACATTGCTGCATAAACCCCATTGTGGATAGCCTCATTTTTCATGTTCTAGCCAACCTATTCTGCACAGAGTAACACATGGAATAAATCTCAGATGTATGTAGGGTGATTATTAGCATATATGTAGATATATTAATACATGAAATATATAAAATAGGAAAAAATCTTAATATACCAAAAAAGTAAGAAAGCTTGAATACAAATCAATGTGAACTATTCAATGCAACATTATAAAATAGTATATTATAATAATGATAGTCATATGTGTACTTTTTAAATGTTTCAGAAAACTATTTGTTTGATGGGTATAACTAACTAAATAGTTAACAATCCACAATAATACATTAGCTTTGTGGTTGCCCGTAATAATATTCAGTATTCAGAAATCATAAAGCCATATTTTTACATACCTTTAACACTGCAATTATTGTATTACTTATGTTACAAGGTGTGAATACGGATGTAAATAGTTTAATGTTTTCGACTTGGACTGATCTGGATGTTTAGATGTTTTTAAGCAGCTCCTGGATGTTTCTAGAGATCATTTTCAGAAAAGTGGCTCAGAGTTTAGTTGATATTGCTTGTTGTAGTACTATATTTTCACTTATTTACTGTATGGCTATATTATTTTGTCCTGCACTATACTAATACTCTTCTTCTATATTACAATATATTATTACCATTGTTCTGTGCTATATTACTAAACTATACTATGGTCTACTACTATTCAGAACTATACTATATTCTATACTACACTTTTACTACACTACTATCCTGTACTGTACTATACTATTCTATACTCTTACTATACTACTATTCGGAACTATACTATACTATGCTCTTACTATAGTTTTGAACTATACTATACTAATCTATACTTTTACTATACTATACCATACTACTATTCTGAATTATACTATACTCTAACTATATTATTATTATTCTGAACTATACTATGCTATACTATACCATACTCTTACTGTAATACTGTTCTGAACTATACTATACTCTTACCATACTACTATTCTGAACTATACTATATTCTCTTCCTACTACTATTCTGAACTATACTACACTATACTTTTACTATACTACTATTCTGAACTATACTACACTATACTCTTACTATACTACTATTCTGAACTATACTATACTATTCTATACTATACTATACACTTACCATACTACTATTCTTAACTACACTGTACAATACTATATTCTTACTATACTACTATTCTGAACTATACGATACTATACTATACTCTTACCATACTACTATTCTGAACTATACTTTATTCTCCCCATACTACTATTCTGAACTATACAATACTCTTACTATACTACTATTCTGAACTATACTATACGATACTATACTATACTATACTATACTCTTACCATGCTACTATCCTGAACTGTACTATATTTTCTCCATACTAATACTCTGAACCATACTGTACTATACTATACTCCTACTATACTACTTTTCTAAACTATACTAAAATATATACTTACTACACCACTTTTCTGAACTATACTACCGGTATATTATTCATTTACTATACTACTATTCTGAACTATACTATACTATACTCTTACTATACTACTTTTCTGAACTATATTGTACTATACTCTTACTATTCTACTTTTCTGAACAATGCTATACTATACTATACTCTTACTATTCTATTATTCTTAACTGAACTATACTATACTATACTCTTACTTAAATACTAATATGAACTATACTATACTGTACTATACTATACTATACTATACTATACAATAATATAATATACTCTTACTATACTACTATTCTGAACTATACTATACTGTACTATACAATACAATACAATACTATAATATACTCTTACTATACTACTATTCTGAACTATACTATACTGTGCTATATTATACTATACAATACTATAATATACTCTTAATATACTACTATTCTGAACCATACTATACTGTACTACTTTTACATACTATATTAAAAATATACTACTAATCCATTGCTATTCTATACTGTACAATATCATACTTCTGTAGAATGCACCATATTTTACTAATGTACTTCTATACTATACTGATATTCTGTAACATACTATACTATACTTCTACTATACTGTACTATAATTTCCCTCCAACAACAAGTTACAAGAAAATAAAATAGCTTCCTTACAATATGCTGGAATTTTTATTTATATTCATATTCCTATGTTTAATCATTCACCTTTATAGGGCAGTTTATGGCATCACATGGATAGACTTGAAAGATTTAGCCTTTTTTAGCCCTGCTCATTCCACAGGTTGTTTACACCAACACAAAATTGGTGTAATTTATTCTTTTGGCTGCCTTTTCACCTTTTTTACCTTTTGGACCTTTGAGGATCACAACATACCAAAACTTGGCAGCACAATTGGGGGAACTGCAGGGGTAGAAAAAAATTTCAATGATCTTTATAAATTTCTTCTTGTGTCTACTTATGTATGAATGTAAATGCTTTCTTCAGCTTTGCCCGTGACCTTCACTCGGCCGCTTAGGAATGCCGAAGCTCTGGAAGAAGGCACGGTGACCCTAAGCTGTGAGGTCTCCAAGCCTGGAGCTACGGTGGAATGGCGGAAGGGAAGTCTGGGGCTGCAGCCTGGCACCAAATATGAAATGCAGCAAAGAGAGAAGGTACGAGAATTACTAATTCATCACCTGAGGCTGGAGGATACAGGAGAGTACAGCTGTGATACTGGGGATCAGGACACCAAGGCTTACCTGACTGTGAAAGGTAATTTTTATTCCATGTGTTATATGTCTGAAATTTTACCCCACCCTCTTATTAATGAATGCACGCAACTAATATCCAATCCAATTTTGTTCTGCAATAAAAAAAAAATTATGCAAAGTCTCTAAGTCCAAAACAATGTCTCGTCTTATGTTTATATTGATCAAATTGAAAAATATTTTTTTTTATATTGATCATACCAAAAAAGAAGGTATTAAAGTGCTCGTTATGAGCTTTCTTGGACATATCTCATAAAGTAAAAATTCTCAAGTATCCACTTATTAAACCGATTGTGTGAAACTGACACGTTTCTCAGGGCAACGTTTGCTTCCTCAGGGATAACTCCTTATAGAGCTATGTCTAGTCTATTTTTAAATTTAGAAAATATGGATAAAATATTTATATTTACCAATGATATATTTTTAGGAAACATGTCACAATTGCTTGTATGGGCAACACACATGCTTACGTTCATTGCTGCAAAAACTGGAAATATTGACACCAACACCAATCAGGCAATTAGGGTTTGCAGGATATTAGCAAGATCAGCCTCTATATTCCCCAGCATACATTACTATTAATTGGAGGGGAGACCTTCAGATTTAGTGTTGACCAACATCTTTAACTTTTGAATAATAGTAATGTGCCCACGAAGCTTCTTGCAAGGGGTCATGGAAACAAGCACCAAAGTACCAAGCTTGCAAGAAGCAATAATACCAAAGAGCATCAACTCCATTTTTCCAGTAATAGGGGTTATGGGAAAGAAGGCAAACAAAGCATACATCATGGGTTAGCAGTATAATCCAGCTGCAGGAAAATCTTGCCCAATGTTCTTGTTTGAATAACTGCTGAATCTGCAAAATGAAGAGGAAGAAGAAGAATTATATTACCCAGTGTTTAGATACTGGTTGCATTTACTTTGTCTAATTTCTGGACATGTGAATTAGTAGCAGGGGTTCTCCTAAACTCTTAGTAGTCGCCATCAGTGACCTTGAGACCAATTACCCTTCTTGGCCCTTTACCAAGTTGCAGCTTTTCCAATGCTACGGTTTATGGGAAAGAAGAACAAGGAAGCAGCCATTATGGTTTACCAGCTTAATGCACTTGAAAGACAATCTTACCCATAGCCCTTGCATGATGAATCGCTGTTACTGTTATATTGTCCATAATGCACAGAGTAGTATGCACAGAACACGTTTGGACTGTGATGAAAGTTTTGGGTTAAGAATGTGACTGCTAAATCAATAAAGAATAAAGTTAACCAGGTTGGTTACTTGAAATACGTTGATGTGGGTTTAGTCAAAATAATATCCTCTGCTTACACATTTGAAAAGTTGTTGCGTATATTTTTTTCTCCTAATTTTGATAAAATTCTCTCCAGTTAATGAATGTTTGGCAAGTTTAGGACATACAAATTCTCAGAGCAGTTTTATAAAATAGTAAAGCATGAAAGGTATTATGGATCACATGAAAATGGTGGACCTTAAGTTTAAGATTTCTTTTTTTCTGGAGTTGCACTTAGCATTTTGTTTGAAATGCACCTAATCTAATTCATGTAATATATTGTTGCAGAATAAAATATTTCAACTCTGTATGTTTATTTTACTTATTGTTGCTTTGTAGCACTCCCCATAGTGTTCAACAAACCATTAAAGAATACGGTTGTAGAGGACGGAGTGACAGTTACCCTCCGCTGCGAGACCTCCAAACCCAATGTTCCCCTAGAATGGAGGAAAGGATCGGTGGCCCTCTTCCCTTGTGCTAAGTATGAAATGAGACAAGATGGTGTGGTGGCAGAGTTGGTTATCTTTGATGCAGAAGGAGAAGATGCAGGCGAGTACACCTGTGACACCGGAGACCAGCAGACCACCGCCAACGTTAAAGTGAACAGTGAGTGCTTTTGATGATGATGTAAACTATGGATTGACCTATTATCAGTTCCATAGTAATTTATATGCTTTTCTATATCTCTGTCTTCTTGTAGTTCTCCAATTTGTAAGGAATTTGCAGAATGTGGAGGCTAAAGAAGGCTCAACTGCCCATCTTCGTTGTGAGGTCTCTAGCAAGATGGCCTCCGTGCAGTGGAGAAAAGGTGCCGAGAAACTACAGGCCAACGACAAGTTTGAGATAAAGCAGGACGGCGCTGTAAGGGAGCTCATTATTCATAATCTTGAGCTGGAGGATGCTGGGGAATATGTGTGCATTGCTCGAAGCAAAAAAACTACAACCACACTTACTGTGAAAGGTAGGTTTGGTATGAAATCTTCTATATAGCAGCTGTGTTACATGGTGAAAAAAGTCAAGCAGATACCTAGCTCTCTCCATTCCCGCTGAGCTTTATGAATGTTAGGACTACAGAGGCTGCTCTCCGACCTGTCTACTCTTTGTACTACCATTGGAAAGTACCTCCTCTTCCAACCCATTAATGTCAATACATACACTACAAGCCTGATTTCAGCTAGCATAGGACGGACTTGCATTTAAGCATTGTCCATTTTTGTCCCCCCCTTCTTCAGCATCCAAATTTGGGAGGTATGTGTCCATAGATTCGCCACAGTTCTACAAGAGTCATGTTTTTAGATTATTAATTATTTATTAATAACATTAACATAATATTAACATTAACATATCAACTTTACTGCATCAGGGTAAAAATATTTATTGAAAGACCAATTAAAGTAAAGTATTAAAAAATGGAGAATGTACAAACATTAAATGCAGTGGAAACTCTTAAAAAGTCCTTTTTTTATTACGTTTCTATTGGAATTCAAATGGAAGTCAAATGTGATGTCTGCACCCAAAAAATGTTTAACTCCTAATTTTGAATCTTTATAGACCAGTTTAAAATAACAAGGTTTACATAAACGAGTAATTCTTCTATTTCAGAGCTGGATGTTACCATTGTCCGTGGTCCCAAGGACCTGTCAGTCATTGCTGGAGAGGACGCCCTGTTCAAGTGTGAAGTTTCCCACCCCAATGCAAAGGACACAGAGTGGATGTTGCAGGGAATTACCCTGGTAAATAATGAGATGAATGATATCTCTGTGGAGGAACAGAAGGTCCATGTCCTGAAATTGACTGGTGTGACACAAGAGGACACCGGTACTGTTACCTTCAGAGTTGGGTCGCACACATCTACGGCTGAGCTTGTGGTCAAAGGTCAGTTAGATTTACTGGTCAAAATATAGGGTCTGTCCAAAAATAAGGAACACTTAAGTATGCTTGGATGCTCCAACTTCATATAGAATACAACAGCTGCTGTTTTGTCTGTCTCATCCTACAAATCATTAATTACTACTCACAAACAAGCCTTGTAAAATGTGAATGTGTCTGGAAGTTTTGAGTCTGAAATGTTAGAAACTGGTAGATCTTTGAGATTGATGCTATTAAGTCTTAGTTTAGGTGTCATGCTTGGAGAAACACAGCCTCTAGGGGCGCTATTTGCCCAATATTGGCGTGAGCCCTAAGAAGGGCCAAGGTGCAGAATCTAAGCAGCAGCTTGGTATTCTCCAGAGCGTCTAGAGGTGAGGATGTTGTGCTGCTGCTAGATTGGGGTCCTTGGGCACTCCAGGGTGGCAGAACAATGTATGGTACCGAATCAACAGGAAGAAGAATAGTCAAGGAAGGTCGGGGTTGAAGCAGGTAGCAAACAAGCGAGGTCCGGAAAGTCAGGGGTCAAGAACCAGGAATCCACAAAATAGACACCGGTGACACGGGGGTCACTAATAACACAGGAGAGCACAGGATACACAGGAATAGTGGTGACACGGGTGACACAGGGGTAACTGAAGACAAAGGGGAACTCTGGAAGGTCACAAAGGAATAAAAAAAAAGGAAACAACAAACTGGGTAACAAGGGGTTAGCACAGGAGCTGAACTGTGAAACAATCAATATGGGCTGTCATGTAGTAGTTTTGACTTTCATAAATTGGCCTCCTTGGTTTTCCAGCTCCTCTCCCAGTGATCACAAAACAACTGTCTGATGTGGAAGTAGAAGAGGATGCTACAGTAGTCCTGCAGTGCGAATTGTCCCAGGCTGGAGTGCCCCTGGTATGGAAAAAAGGTGCTCAGCAAATCAGTCAGAGCGCCAAATACAATATTGTGGATCAGGGCACCATCCAAGTCTTGCAGATCCTCAATGTGACGCCTGCAGATTCCGGCATCTACACATGTGATATTGGAAACCAGCAGACAAAGGCCAAAGTCACTGTGACAGGTAAATGATTTGAATGCTACAAAGGTTATTCACTGATAATAGAATTACCACCTTGATATCTGCAGCATGTAAATTAATGTTCCTGAAAAAGGGAAATATATTAACCACCCGGGCGGTTAGCCTGATCTTGGTTCGGGGTAAGTAAACTTGCTACATTCGTTTACCCCGAACCAAGGTTGGGGTAGCTAAAAGTATAAACATGCGTTACAGTGCAATCCGATTGTCGTACACCATTGTATTGAGTCCAATACAAAGAAATCTTTATATAATATATATATAATTGTATTATATATATACCGGTATTATATAAGCTACTATACAGTTACAATACATTATACACTATTTTTTTTTTAAAGATTTTTTTTTAATTTTTTTTTAATTTGTTTTATAAAAAAAGAAATTTATTAATAAATTTATAAAGTTTTGGACATATTTTGGTGAGTTATGCGGTAATTCAGTGAATTATAAGTAATTATTGAGTAATTCGGTGAATTATAGCCCACAATCTAAAATAAATTTCCATGCAAAAAATGTAACACTTTTTGCATGGAAGTACGGAAGTTCGGAAAGAATTAGAACACCCGGCGTTTGCGTACGCTTCCCTCGGCTTTTGGTACAGAAATCTAGACATCAGTGAAACGCCCAGGAGGTTAACTGACATTTAGGCTGGGAGCAAGTAGCACGCACTCCCCATGCTGCTAGTCCTTCAGCTGTTCTAACACTGGCAGCCACAGGTATTACACTAGAAAAAGTTAAAAATGAATTAGGTAAGCAATTGAAAGTTATTATCAGAGTAACTCATGTATAATGATGATATTACATTTCGTCTGGGAATCTAGGTTTAATTAACTCACAGATATGAAGGTATTAAAGGGTCAGCCCACTTAAATACTCTAGTTGTAGGTCTATTAGGTTAGTGCACTTATTTTGGTCATCTGAAATGGCTCCCCTACCTTATTCAAAGAGGCACAAGCCTTGGATCACATTGGGACTAAGTAAGACCAAACTGGTGCTTCTTCATCTACCAGTTACCATTAAATGGGAAAACCTCACACTTTCACTCTATTAAAGTAGAACAAACTGTCTTAAAATAAATATTGCCCATTTCCACTGCCTTTGACACAAAACCTAAACAACTAAAAAAAAAGGGGTGCCAGCTCAATTCCTTGTCATTATTATTATTAATAATATTATTATTAGTATTAAGCTGCAGGAATCTGGTTGTTTAGCTTGTCAGGAGTGTGCTTGGGTACCACCACCTAAACAGAACACAGACCTGCTGCCGGTTAAGTAGGATACAACTGTTCTGACCAGGTTGGGTATTAGGCAATATGGCCGCAATAGGAGGAAGTATTAATATGTATATGATATCTCTATCATACAATAGTGAGGAACCTGCACTCCAACCAATGCAGACCACTGAATGAAAGATTTATCTGCACCCTTGATTAAGTAGTTTTCATTGTGAAAATCTGCCCTGTGCCTTGCTTTGGATAATGCCCCCGACAATTCCTCTTCTACTTTTGCCTGCATATATGTGACCCTATTTATTACAATGGGAGAGTCATACTCTGCATTGCCCCTGGAAGGCACCATAAATACAGCTCCCCATAGCAATAAACAAGATGCAGAGGGTCCAGTAGGGACATTTTCTATTGGAAGATTGTGCAGTTCCAAGCAGGACCAAAGACTGAATGGACTTGCTGGGACAGAGAAAGGTCTTGGCCAATGTGGGCTGCACTAAGAGGGTGGAAGAATGACTTCCACTAAAAATATAATTCTCCTTTATGAAAGCTTAAGCAATATTCAGCTTGTGTGTGATATTCTCTCATTTTCCTTTTTACCCCGATGAAGCCATTCCAGTAGTTTTTGAACAGAAACCTGAAAACTGCAGCTGTGAGGAAGGTTCTCCAGTCATTCTACGAGCCCAAATCTCCAAGCCCAATGCCCCCGTCCAGTGGAAGAAAGGGGCTTCAGCGATCAAGCCAAATGACAAGCTGGAAATACGACAGAAAGGGAAGACAGTAGAACTCATTATACACCAGGCCGTGCCGGAGGACTCCGGAGATTATTCATGTGATACCGGGGATCAAAAAGCTACGGCCACTGTAACCGTGACAGGTAAGATCGGTAGGATCTACGCATGCCAGGTATTAGGGGCCATGCTTGTAGTAGCTGATTCAGTTTTTATGAATACATCCAGCAATAATTTGCATTTCATGTTTATAAAAACTCACCCTCATACTCCTTAATATGGGAGAACTGGACAAGGCTGACAACACTGCTTGGGATTTTAGTGTAGCAGAGACAGTTTTGTCAACTACAGGGGCATTTCTAAACCCAACTTCTTTTTATTATTAATTCTCAGCACTCCCTGTGGAGTTCACTCGACACCTAGAGAATGAGCAAGGAGAAGAGAGCGGATCAGTGACCCTCAGAGCAGAAATCTCCAAGCCTGGTGCCCCTGTGCTGTGGAAGAAAGGTGGAGCAGCCATTAAACCCGGAGCCAAGTATGAAATAAAGCAATCCGGCCACGTAGTGGAGCTTCATATACACAAGCTGCAGCAATCCGATGCAGCCGAATACACGTGTGACACCGGTGACCGAAAATCAGTGGCTACAGTGTTTGTTAAAGGTAAGGTTGTTAACCACCTCATTGAATTTGAAGCATTTAAAGCAGAATTAAAACCTTTGCAACACCTTTGCAATATTACTTAGAAACAAAATACTTTTTAAAAATGCCTAAAATTACTTAGTTTCTCGTACACCTCTTCTCTGTACACCTTTCTTTCAGAACAGGATATGACCTAACCATACATAATGGCTGCTACCAGCACCAATGTACTGTGAACAATTAATTGAATTGTAAGCCCAAAATGTTTTATTTGTGTTGTAAGGTTCCACTCAGTCCACCACTTAGTGTATATGTTAGGGTGCAGCATTAAAATGCAGCATGTACTTGGGGGACAAATATATTTCTCAGCAGAAAGTTGGACATAGAAAGAAGAGAGAGATAGTATTATATGGGTCTTGGTCATTTCTAAGGCTCCAGCTATTCAATGATACCACAAATCAGTACCTCAGTAATTCCCAAAATTGATTTACAAAAACGGGGCACAAAGTTGGGCTGTTAACCCACAGGGCTTTTTTATGCACTCCAGATCTTGTACACCAACCCACCTTTATTAATGTTATTCATTTTGTTTTTTTTAGATGAGAGATTTTTTAGGCAATGGTAAATACAACAGTCTATTCAGTTAAACGCGTCATGGACTTAGATTAATACTCACTGTCTATATTTGTCTATAAAGATCCCATGATTTGATGGGAAAACTCTTAATAAATTGAAATTTTGAATGTTTAATATATAAACTGTTTTTTATATTCACTAACAAAAGCCCCTTGCCTTTGGGTTCATCCAAAAAAACAAAGTGAATATTCTGAATTCAAGGGTGGGCAACTTATTACCAGAATAGGAGACCACTAGTTCATTATAAATGCAACGTTCATGTATGGGTTACTAATATGAAAGTCTGATTCAATTCAGCTCCAAGTAGCTTTTTTTTTATATATTTATGGAGTATATAGAAACTTCTCCACTTTGGTTCCCGTTTATGACCTTATGGGTGTAGATACAGCACAGATCTTGTGTCTGCTCAGTAAGTATTATCCAACGAAAGGTATTTTTTGGTGCCATACTATATGATACTTTGATATTTTGAGTGGTTTATGCTACATCATTGTACCCCTCCTTGGCTATTATCCGACAAAAGTCCAACCACTGCACACAGATCCTCGGGGCTTTCAAACATCTTTATTGACCCAGATGGTCACAGAGCAGCCACATCTGGATTCTCCCATGTTGACTTGCTTCACCCAAAAACTGGGCTTCATTGTAAAGAATCTGAGGTATAGGCTTGTGGTGTTCATGGCTAAAGTGTAGATAAAGAGAAATGTTTTTATTTTTAGCTTGGGTTAGAGTGGTTATAACCCCTTGCCAGATTTGCACTGCTATCCTGGGGTCTGGGAGAGATTTACCATCATTTCTTGTCTTGCTGGCAATAATTTACTAGACAGATAGGGCCTGATTTAATAAAGCTCTCCAAGGCTGGAGAGTATACACTTTAATCAGTGAAGCTGGGTGATCTAGCAAACCTGGAATGGATGTAGTCCAGGATTCAAAACATTTCATAGCAACAAGCAAATGATTTTGAAGAATGTGTTTGCCTGGATCACCCAGCTTCACTGATGAAAGTGTATTCTTTCCAGCCTTGGAGAACTTTAATAATTCAGACCCAAAGTAAGAAGAACTTTACGATACCAACAACAGGTCCTCTCCTTAATCCTAAAAATCCAAAAAGATTTTGACTTTAAATGCAGTCTTTGGGTGAAATGCAGGGTGAAAGGGACCAGGCTGAGCTGTGCTGTGGCCATCAGGATCAATTAGGTTCTTTGACAGCATTAAATATTTTGATAAATTGTAGTCAACCTATAGCCTAAAATCTATATATATGTCTGGTGGAGCAATGTTCTCACTAAAATATTCCAAGGAGAAAACCACAACATATACTTTTTTTGGTTTCAGAACCAGAACCGTACATAGTGGATCATCTGCAAAACCTGTCAGTAGAAGAAGGCGAAGACGCTATATTCAAGTGTAAAGTGTCGAAGGACAACGCTCCTAATGTCCAGTGGTTTCTGGCCGGAGTTCCACTGCAGAACAATGAGATGAATGAGATTTCTGTCCATGGAAAAATCCACACACTGACCCTTAAGAAGGTCTCTCTGGATGATGCAGGGGTGGTCAGCTTTAGAGTCGGACAGAACAGCACCGAAGCAGAACTAGAAGTTAAAGGTAAATATCATGGGGTTGAAAAGCTATTTTTATTTATTTCCTCTGATAGGCATAAACAGGGTACAAATACCTAAGAATGTAACCATCACTACTTCCCACCACTACATATCTCCCCTCATCTTGTGTGTAAATTCCCCCACCTCCTAGGATGTAAGCTCTTCGGGGCAGGGTCCTCTCCTCCTGTGTCACTGTCTGTATCTGTCATTTGCAATCCCTATTTAATGTACAGCACTGCGTAATATGTTGGCGCTATATAAATCCTGTTTATTATTATTATTAATAATAATAATAATAATAATAATAATGTAGAGTGGGGAGAGGTTTGTATTTCCCTTACCATTAGAGTGTGTTCAACTTAAAGGCTATACCTCTTCCAGCACTGTAATCGACGGACGAGGACGTATAACCTTACATTGGCTGACAGTCTTTTCATTCTCTTCATCTACTTTAAATAGCTAGATACATCCCAACCTGACATGTTCTAGGTGGTCTCATGTGCTTACTGGCATCATGCGCAATGAGAGAAAAAAATGATTTAGTTTGTCTATTTTTAAGAAGGTACTTTGCATATTATGCTGATGGGGATGTTTATACTGACTGCCATTCCATACATTGTGCTGTATGTTACATTCTCTGAACCACCACACTCTGTACATTATGGTAGATGTGACATACTCTAGACTTATTCAGTTCTGTATATTTCCTGGTGTGTGCGCTGTGATGGATGTGACATACTCCATACCCCATTTTGTATTTACGTTCCCTGCTCAGCCTGTCTGTACTTCGGACTGCAAATTTTGTACACTGTGCTGTATGTTTTATTGTCCATTTAGGAAGGATTTTTTTTTCTCCTGTTGGAGTAAATTGAAACAGGCTTTATAAAAGTTTTTTTTTTCCTTTCTCTTTGTCTATAGGGTTTTTTTTTATCTGGGATATGTTTATTTCCCTAGAGCTTGAACTTGATGGACTTTTTTCATCCTGATTAACTGTATATGTAACAATCTTGTTTTAGTTGCCGTTGTAAAATTTGCAAAGCCCCTGCAGCCAGCCGAGGCAGAAGAGAAGGGAAGCGTCACAATGACCTGCGAGCTCTCCAAGCCCAACATGGCGGTGGAATGGAGGAAAGGCTCTCTGGTGATCAAACATGGAGGAAAGTACGAGGTCACCGTAAAAGGATCAGTTCACAGTCTACGTGTTAAGGACATTGTGCTGGAGGATGCCGGTGAATACAGCTGCATCGCGGGCAGTGAGAAAACTTCAACCGACCTCCATGTGAAAGGTAAAAAAGGGAAGGTGGGGGGGTCAATGCAGAAATAAATATCAGTTACTGTTAAACGAGTTTGTTTATGAAGCAGTGAGTCTGACAATCAGTGAAACATTCCCCGGTGGAGAGTCCATTACTGCCATTCAAACACATGTATCTGGAACATTATTCACCAGTGAATGTTTCAATGAATATGAGATTGATTAGAATACAATAGAATTTCCCACCATCATATATACATCACCTAAACCTGCCTGATCTCAATGTTTTTTTCTTGCAGAACTATAATTCCACTTTTAAGCCATTCTCTACCATTAGGAATGCATACCTAGGTTTTAAAAACAAACCCGACTTTTAGATCCAAAGATATCACATTGAAACAAGTTCCTATTTATTGGTGACATCTTTTCCTTAATTTAAAATTCTCTACAAAAATCAGTGGTATCTTGAATAATCATATACAGCAACAATAATAAAAGTTTTTATATGTTACTAGGACCCAACCAAGATTTTCTGTGATGAGTTTTAGTTTTGATTATAATGAGAATGCTAATAATTGAATAATTTTTCTAGCCCCTTCATCTGTGATTGCCCGGTCAAGAAATCATTCTTCCTGTTTTTTCTATTTTTTCATTATTAATTGTATTCTCTTACATTCTGGGCATTTTGTATTTCAGCCTTGCCAGCAGTTTTCACACAAGAACTAAATAAGATTGAACTGGAGGAGGGTGGTGCGGCGGTGTTGCAGTGCCAGGTGTCCAAGGCCGGAGCCCCTGTGGAGTGGAGAAAAGGCGCCTTGGTGCTACAGCCCAGTGATAAGTATGAGATGAGCCAAAATGACACTTTACTTGAACTAGTGATTCATAACGTGGACCCTGAAGACTGCGGCCAGTACACATGCAGCACGGATGTCGCTCAGACCACCGCCTCCGTTTTCGTACAAGGTAACTGATGTTAGGAAGGTGGTGGGGAGGCTAAATCTGCCTTCAATTCTAGTAAGATTTTGACATTTTATTTTTTTTACATAAAACTTTTGGGGTCTTAAAATTTCCCAATATCACAGCAAATTCCAATAGGGATATAAGGACAAACACTCGTAGTAAGAGATTCTCTTGGAGCAAACTTGCAATCTGGCTTTAGGCGTGACTCAATGGAAGCATGCCAGACTCCACAAAGAGATCAGGAAACATGATGGCCGGTATAGGCTTTTCTACTTTAGCTGTGGCTTCCTTCCAATGAAAACCAACTGTAAGGATTTGCACACCTTTTGTTGTGATATACACACAGAATGTTGTTAAACTAAAATTTCAGCTGAAACTTCAGATAAACTTTATTAAACAGTTATTAAGCTTAAAAACCATCCCACACTGACCTTTGTAGCTGAAGGTGGTGTGAAGCAATTCATCCTCCAAATTTACATTCTGCAAACAGCCCCTTCAAAGGCACCTGCTCTGTGTTTCCGATACAGCGTAGAAGGTTGGTAGGCAGCAGTGCTACAGCTGGAAGGGGGCTATTATGGGTTACAATCCCTTGGCAGGTGACACAGGATTACCTGAGGTGCAGAATCTAAGTCACCCCCTGGAGTGATGGGTCAGTGACCCTAGTGGCCACTTTGCTGCAAGGAGGTGACTAGGTCCCCACCAGTGGGTGGCAGGGATCAGATAGCTTCAGCGTAGGAATGGCTATCAGGTCAGAACACAAATAGTCAAGGTGAGGTAACTGAACAGGCTTAGGTCTTGACAGGCGGCTGCCAAGGCAGAGTTGAGGTCGAACTGATGTCAAATCCCCAAAATCAGAACAGAAAACTAGCTGTCAGAGAGGCAGGAAATGCTCTGAGAATCCAGCAACCTAAAACTGGAAATGGAAAGGTTTAAAAAGGCTCCACAGCCAATGGCAGGAAAGGACTGAACAATCTGCCCTTTGGCTGCAGCACCCACTCCACAATCCCTTTTAGGTGTGCACAACCCCAGTTTTTGTGCAGGAGATGCCGAGAACAGTGGAAAATTCACGGCTAAAGCGAGGCGGGTGAATGTGCATAGTTACAGTAGTACTTTAATTTTGCCAGGGGAATGTTTAGGTTCACTTTTTTTCTTGTGCTAGATTTTAAACAGATTTACGACATTTTGCTAATAATAGGCAAAGACAACTTACACCTAAAAAAATACAATTTTAGAAAAATAAATTTTTAGGAAAAAAATTAAATTTGGATAAAAAAGTAAAACCCTATCGAGTCTGTTTAAAAATGTAGTCACAAATGGACCCAACATTTACCACAAATGTACACATTTTTCACATTGGATTCAGTTAGAAAATAAATTTAATATGAAAAATGTGCAAATTTGAGATAAAGGTTGGGTGAATCTTGAGTGGAAATATTTATACATAGATCCCTAAACATAATTACCACACTGGGTAGCTTGCATCTCTCCAGTGAAAAAGTCAGAGAAAACAAGAGAAATAGCTGTTGGTGAGAGAGGAACATATTTAATAAATAGTTGTAATGATTTCCTTTTAGTCGTTTCGTAGTTGTTTTGTGTAGTTGCAGTTGGGTATTTTCACACTTGGGCACCCAAAAATTTTCCCAATCTTGATTAAGTTTTAATGGGGACCATGATACTAATAAAATGAATGTCAGAACAATTTAATACATTCCTTTTTGAAGTTTAACAATCTTAAAGTGTTATACTCTTAAAAACTATTTTAAACACGTTGCTTTTTTATGTGGTTTCTCACCATGCTTCACAGTTGGTTTTGGGAATCGGCGATTTACTTGTTTTACCAATTTTCTTCTTCTTCAAGCATTGCATATATTATATTTTGCATTGTTTATGGTTTTTAATGTCTTGGATTTGTATCAAATTTTTATTACATTCATAGATTATTGCAATTTCGGTAATCGAAGGTGTTTTACAAGTATCCTGTTTTACCATTCTTTGATGTTTTTTTTTCTAACCTTGGAACTGGTCACCAGAGGGTGAAGTAGTTTCCGCTTTAAAGAACACAGATGTCTTTGCGGGGGAGACGGCCACTTTCTCCTGCGAGCTGTCCTGTCCGTATGTGCGGAATGTTCAGTGGTGGCTGGACGGCGCGCCCTTACAGAACAGCCCCGTGAATGAGATCTCTGTGCACGGAGGCACTGTCCAGACCTTAACGCTAAAAAACCTGGGGACCAATGACTCTGGCGTTGTCACCTTCAGAGCTGGCTCTCTCGTATCTTCTGCTAAACTGTTAATTAAAGGTATTTTAAAAAGACTAACACAAGCCTAACAGAGCTGGTTTCAACCATCTGCTAGTGTTTTCCCTTTCTGGAACAAAACCAATGTTTTGGAAATTGAATGGGATTATGGGAGGTATGGTCATGGTATGGCCGTTGTATGGTGTTACAAAACAGGAAATATACAAATATGCAGTTCTAGTATTCACCACCAGGGGCTTTTACCACCCATGGCCAACCTGCCCTACCTTCCCATGCCAGACATCATTCTGTAAATGTGACGGTCACTTACTCATGGTTTGTGGAAAGGTGACATCTCTGGATTTGATGACAGAAAGGAAGGAAATCTGATACCTGAATGTTTTAGGGACTTTACAATGTTTCTGTGGAAAGCGTCATCCGGTAAAATAGACCTCTGTCGAAAAATTAGAAAAGTTGTAATACTATTAGGAAATGAATAGAGCTTTTTAAAAGTGACCATTCCTTGTACGTCGGATCTGATTTCAGGTGTCATGCAGAAGACTTTGTTATAATTATATTGTTGCAGTTTAGAATGATTCTGGAGGAGGTAAAACACTAGTAGCGATCTAATATTGTGTAGTAATATAACAAATAGCTCAACAGCTAACCCTGATCAGCATAAATCTATTTTATACAGCAAAGCACCAGAACTTTCTACATACATAGTGATTTAATTTATTTGAGTTATTTTGGTAAGGAGGCAATAAGGTAATGAAAAGTGCAAAAACCCATGTAACAATGTGATTTCTCATTAGTAAAATTAGTGAAGAGAAGCATTCTGATTGGTTGTGTTTGGGGGGGGGGGGGGTTAATGCACCTTACACATCCCCCTTGATGTTTTAATTGCTTTTTTTTAGCAAGAAAATGTCATTATCACTGCATTTAATAAAACCAATGTAAAGAATTGTCTGACCTTAAGGCCAAACTAAACCCAAAATCAAACAAGGTTAATTTTTAATACAATCAGGTTCATTAGTTTAAAATATAAGAATTACATTTGTAAGTGAATACAAATTCAAAAAACTCCAATTGTATAGCTGTGCTCATGCCAACAAGTGTTCACCATCTACTTTTTGTGACTTCGTATATTGCCACCTTATTCTTCTTCATAGTTTGGGTGTCACATTGTCACATCTGGTTGACCCTCCCACCAGCTGAATTCAGGGGAAATAGACTATGCAGTGTGCAAGCACATTTGGTCCATGGTACAGATATTCTGTTCCCCTCTTTGCTTCTATACACTGGGCCTGATTCATTATTGCTCTCCAAGACTGGATAAGATAAACCATCATGGGAGAAGCTGGATGATCCAGCAAACCAGCAATAGATTTCCTAAATTAATTTTCTCCCATTTGGAAAATGTTTTTTAAATCCTGGACCAAATGTATTCCAAGTTTGTTGGCTTACCCAGCTTCTCCCATGATAGTCTATCTTCTCCAGTCTTGTAGAGTTTTAATAAATCAGACCAACTGTTTCTATTCACTTATCAACCATATTGATATTAGAATTCACCTTGAATAACTTGGGGTTTAGTTGGGCACTAAGCTTACAATCTGTAATATACAAATGTCATCCACATTTGATCTGACTTTCTTGCTGTTAGATGGTTCCTCCTTTCCCTTTCCAAAAACATCAGTTTACTGTTTATTAAAAGGTTTTGGTGCTTTAAAGTTTTGTAACAAAATATAGATGGAGTCATTTAGTGTTTTTAACTGAAACAATTTCAATGTTAGACAATCTAAACATACATGGATGTAATGCAATATAGAAGAAGACAGAGGGGTTTGTTGGCAAAAAAAAAATGTAAAATCAATCTAAAACATTACATAGCACATAGTCTTTTATAGTAAGACCCGACGCGTTACGCCTGATAATCAGGCTTCTTCAATATCAATACCAGTTAGACACTCAATTCAACATCTCAGGTCCTTCTTCATTTGAACTCAAAAAATTTCAATAGAAGCTATTTTTGGATGCCTGCCAAGTAATAAAAAGTGTATTTGGGAGTGGTGGACATAAACAACAATGGTCTCCTGTGCAGAACTGACCTGGAGGCACTGGACTAAACTGATTTGGAATCCCTGTGGGGGCCCCTATTGCTTGAGAAGGGTTGAGGGCCCTCATGCAGTGACACACTTTGCACCTCCCAATGTCACTCCTGCCTATACCCATTCAGTTTCCATACAAGATATTTACAATGCTCATAAATCACGATGCTCATGGTTTTCAAAAGGTGCAAAAATTGCTGAAATAGGTGGCAGATGAAATTAGCTGCACCAGAACTTGATGTACATCTGAGACTAAGAATCTGATATTTTGTGAATTGGCCATTTGTTTAAAACATCTGAGGGCCTGTTTTACAATATATCATTCTGGACTTCTGCATAAAAAATGCACATTTCACGCATTTCCCACTTTTTAACATTAGATTATTGACACGTAAAAGCAGAACTGTAAGGGGGAAAATATCTAGGTATCTATTTGCTTTCTTGCTTTGTGTCTGCCATCTCTGCCTTCAGTACCATCTGATGTCCTGGTAAAAGAAGGAGACCAGTTACAACACCTGATATGCACACTTTTGCCAGGTCAATGAATCGGAAAATATTGAAACCAGAGAATCAGCATGACAGCTTCAGAGAGCAGCAATGGAGGCACACATATTTTTCTCAGTGTAGGTCTCCTATATATGAAAGGTTTCTTGTAAGAACACTTACATTGACTCTATCTAGTATTTTTTATTATGAAGTATGTTGATGCATAAAGTATGCTATAGTTTTAGCTTTTAACCCAATGCCAAGTGTACAGGATACACAATCAATGATAAATATTGACTATTCTTTTAACCTTAGGTGAAGCTAAACAAAATAAAGTGATTTAGTAAACTAAAAAAAGAATACTCTCTTCATATCAGTAATTCTCATGTGGGGTATAGGGACATTCAGAGCAGTATTTCTCAACCTTCTTAACACCGGGGAACCTTGTGAAATAATTTTTAGGTCTTCAGGGAATCCCTACCATAATTACTGTATTTAGGATTCACAGTACATTAGTGTGATGGTGACATTCAGAATGTCACCCTTACAGAAAGCCAAAAGCTAAAGGAACCCCTAGCAACCTTTGGAGGAATCCTCTAGGAACCTCAGTAGGAACCCCCAAGGAACCCCCTAGGAACTTCTGTAGGAACCCCTAGCAACCTTTGGAGGAACCCCATAGGAACCTCTGTAGGAACCCTGAAGGAACCCCCTAGGAACCACTAGGAACCTCTCTAGGAACCCTTTGCAAGCTCTGTAGGAACCCTCAAGGAACCCATTATGAACCTCTGTAGGAACCCCTAGCAAGCTCTGGAGGAACCCCCAAAGAACCACTAGGAACCTCTCTAGGAACCCTTTGCAAGCTCTGTAGAAACCCCCAAGGAACCCCTAGAAACCTCTGAAAGAACCCCCGAGGAACGCCTAGCCACCTCTGGAAGAACCCCAGGTTGATGTTATCAATGCTGTCTGTGCAAATCTTCCCTAAATTATTTCTAAAGTCAAACATTTTATATTTTAGGCAATGCTTAAAATCCTTGTCAGGTTTTTGTTCTCAATCTCAGTCCCACTGAAGCAAGTACTCTTCACTTTCTGTCCCAGTGAGTGGAGATCTCTCAAAAGAAAATGGAAGTTTCTTTAAGGACAGCTGTGAACAAAACCTAGGATCATGTCCTTAGTCCTTTAACTGTAAAATGTTGGTTTGTTCTAACTTTCTGGCCCCAACACATTAGGTTTGTAGGTGCTTTAATGTCTTCTCTCTTCACCAAATTTGTTTCTGGACAGCTGCGGGTTGTCCATGATGATGATTTTTGTACAGGAGATGCTCAATCAGAAAGCATACAGAGATACATATTGAAAAAGGATTTGATGCAATTTCCAGAAACAATTTAAGCACCTGAAGTTAAAGCGCAACTCCAATTAGGGGACCCCAAAACTTTTTACAATTACAGAAACCCTTTACACACTTTTTAGCTTCTGCAGACTTCAATCTGGTATGGTGACATTACAGCCCTTCCTCTTCTGGTGGTGGCAGTGGGTGGTCTCTTCTACTGGACTAAGCAGCACTCTGAATGATGTGTGAGCATTACTCAGAAGTCTTCAAGTCCATGGGGTGTCCTGGTTTTACCCTAAGTTGATTGAATGGTGCTGGCCACTATTCAACCCAAAAGAGACCAGTGGGGGAAGCGATGGCAGAGCAGTGACAAATAGTACAAAGAGTAATCTATCTTTATTGTTTCATTAGCATTTTTATAATTTACACTTGTAAAATTGAAACAAGAACCTATCCTGTACACTAAGCAACACCAATGAGCTGGCTTTTGATTTATTATTGGCTGCCACATGGCTTTTAGCGCTAACCACAGCTTCATTTATCCACCATCATGCTTTTGCTTTCAGTGCTATGAAAAAAGTGGAAAAGTCATTTTCATCAAGGGCCTTTAATGCATGTCCCTTTGACGTGTTGGTTGACAGATCCAACTCTTGAGGTGGTCAGTCCAATGAATGACCTCGCCATTGATGAAGATGATACTGCAGAGTTCATCTGCCAATACTCTAGGCCAGTGCAGGCCACCTGGAAGAAAAATGATGTAGTCCTAAGTTCTGACGGAAAAAGAATTATTGTCGAGCAAGATTGGAATGTGGCCAAGCTGACCATTAAGTCTGTGGTTCCCGAGGACGGTGGTGTGTACGTGTGCGAAGCTGAAGGCACTAGAGTTGTGGCTATGCTCGAAGTTGAAGGTGAGGTCTTCCACCACATACGGAAGACTCCTTCTTTTGCCAGTATAACACGTCAACCATTATTAAAGATTACTGACCTGGATGGGTTTTAGGTCTTTACAGTTCTTTTCCTATCTTCTCCCATAAAAGAGATCAAACTTTTAGGTGCAATTTTCTCTTTTTACTTGCAAACTGGGGGCGATTTGGTTCTTTCTGGTTTAGTGTCAATTTTCTGATATAAATGTTTCAATTTCACCTATAAAAGGGTCATTTTTCAAGGCCAACTAAGGCATGATCTTCATTGATCATTTGCCCAAATTATGTTTTTTTTTTATAGTACCACTGTGTTTTATTTTAAGTTTGTGAACATTTATAGTTTTCAGTACTTTTACTGTCAAAAAAAATTCCTGTCTTGTTTTTGGTATGTACGGTAAATATACGTGTCACATATTGTTCTTGGATTATTGGTCCTGGTCTTACAATAACTTATAAGCAAAAATTAAACACTAGAAAGAAAAAAAATAGCTATACATCCATATTTTTGCATTTTTTTTTAAGGCGTCAAAACAGTCCATTGCAAGTTAGTGCTAGTTGTGGGTCTTTTAGGAATATATTTATAAAGCTGGGAGTCTGACATTCATCTGAGAATTAATCACTGTCATTAAAAAACAAATACACCTGGAAATTACTCCACCAGGGAATGCTTTGGTAAATTTTCACTGCTTTATACTCTTTAGTATTTGAGTTTCCTAACAAGAACTTCTAGCTAAACTTTGATAGAACACAGCAACAGGCATTGTACCCCGGCAATGACAGAGTCACACCTGCCTGTCATAGGCAGCCACTAAAGGTAAAGCTAAAACCTTTAAAAATGTATTTTGGACAGAATAAGGAAAGATTAAAATCTGCTCCAAATGACTGCAGGCAAAGCATGGAAAAGCAAGCAATTCATTTCACATCACTGCAACACAAAGGAATGCACAACTGAGATGTGTTAGAGTGTCATCAACTTTGAATGGTTTCCTAACACACAGCAACATTCTTCTTCTGCATAGGAGCCATCTGTGTAATGTGGTGTTTTTTGTGTGTTGTGGTGCACTGGTAGCCATTAATGCACAATGTACTACTAGTTAACGTGTGCAAGTGCATTGCACATCAGTGTTAAGGGCTCCTGGACACAAAAAATAGGTGAGTAATCGTCTCTCCAAATTATAGTAAAAATATCTTTTTAGACACATGTTCCCCATTAAAAGGTTCCGCTTCACCCCCCAGTCCCAGCAATGGTAAAATTTTGGATTGCCTATCACTTGCAATACCAGTGACAATGATCACTAGGACAAACAGGGAGAATCTCTCTCTATGCAGGTATTCAGACCAGTCCCTGCTGCTATCTTTTCTTGTGCAGGGCGATGGGTCTTGTATACACCCCCTATAGATTTCTATAGGCAGGGATTTCTATAGGGGGATGTAATGGGCACCACCCACAGTTCTGCACCCTGCACAGGTTATGAACAGCACAGTGATGAGGTAACAACTACTTGTCCAAGTATATATCTGGGTTTACAAAGACATTTAGTGCAGCAATTCAGATTTAGACTCTTTGTGCCTATTCATATATATACATAGGTCAGAGTTTAGCTTTAACTTTAAACCCAAACCTTAACCTCACAAATCCCATTCATATTGTAGTAAAGAATCAGATAGCATCTCCTTAGTCTGATGCCAAATCTCACAGAATCATATATATTTGTGAATCAGCTATTTTACATAAATTAATGCTTAAGGTTTGCAAAGGGAATAATAAATATTTTATTGTTGCCATTACTGGCATGTAATATTCCAAAATATGAAATGTATTACTATAAGCAATTATTACACTATGATTATATCAATACATGGTTTATAATCTACTCAAGCTGGCAATGACATTTCTATGAACTGGAACAGATAGTGGTAATGCATCATTGATTATTTTAACATTTTTATATATTTTTGTATGATATTGTTCTTCTATTATTATACCTTCTAGTATTATGCGTGTGTCTCTGTCAATCATTCATTTACTTTATATATATGCTTTCCTTTGAACAAAGTAAGCTATCTGTAGATTTATCTGAAAAGATATTTGATATTGTCCCAAGATTAATAGTTAAACAGGTCTATATTTTACTGTATATGTGTTCTGTAAATTTGTTGGAACAAATATCTTAGATTTTAAAAGCAGCTGCAGTTCAGATTAGTGAATTGGTTTTATAGCAGCCTCTTGTTGTGTTTCCAATCAGCCAAGAATAAGATATTACAAGGTCTGGAGAACGTAGATGCAGTAGAGGGTGGTGAAGCTCTTTTTGAGTGTTACTTGGCCAAACCAGAATGCTACAACTACAACTGGCTGGTAGATGATGAACCAGTAAAAACGACAGAGAACATTGAAATGGTGTTCTTTGAGAATGGGCGCAGGCATCTCCTCTTGCTGAAGAACCTCACTGCTGAGGACAGCTGCCGAGTCACATTCATGGCAGGAGATGTGGTCACATCTGCTTTCCTCAATGTTCGAGGTAAGGCCTGGGATCGCTGCATGCCAATTATGCTTGCTATGCTATCACTGGCCATGCCGCCTCGCACCAATTCACCAGTCTGCATGTAGTCGTGGAACCCAGTCAACCTATTTCCCCAATGTTGACCTTCTTTTAATTCCAGGATAAAGAGATAGAAGCACCCGCTTTAAACTATGGCTAGTGTTAATGTGCCTGTGGAGGTCTTATTTATCCAGACCATGATGTATCCACAGCAGTAGTAATTCATCTTATTTATATGGATTTGTTCTGAGTTGTTGAAGATGTTTCACTACCTATCTAAGTGACTTCCTCGGTTCATATATTTGTTAGTAACATACCCCAGCATAATTATCCACATGGGCAACTTTGACTATTGAAAAACAGGAAACTATGTTACCTTCCATTGTATTTGGTTACTGAAATATGTAAATAGGGTTGCTTTGACATATTTCATGACAACATGAACAAAATGCCTATTTAATGTACAGTGATGCGTAATATGGCGGCGCTATAAAAATCCTGTTTAATAATAATAATAATATTAATAAAATGAGGGTGACTATGTTGCTTGTGTGGGTACCAATACTGGGGTATGTTCCCGATATTCTTGGATCACCACTTGGATGAGCGCTGAAATCATCTCATGAGTTATTAGGTTTCTTATTGATTATTTTTCAACATTTGCCCTCTACCTGCTTCATAACATTGCATGGCTAAACCCTACCTTGGCATGGCTATTGCATTAGAAAATGTATTATAGAAGAAACCTTTTCAATTCATAAAAAAGTGTATAAGCTACAAAAACTATTTTAGCCTTATTTGTACAAGTATTACACTTATGCATAATAAAACAGAAGAAATATTAGAAAAGAAAGGAAGCCATATTATTTGAAAGGCTCTTATGCACACGATCTGAATGTAGTACAGCAATTTTAATGTCTGCTGATAATACCAATATTAACCAGGGTTAACAAATGAGTGGCAAATAACACAAACTTTACCTTTGTTTGGGAGATTTTCTGTCCAATTTTCAGAAGTCTAGCATGGGACAATAGTGGTATTCATAGATAAGAGAATCGAATCTATCCTTCTGTTTTAATTTTTAGAGAAACCCGAGCATAATAGAAATATAAAGGGTAATCTTCAGAGACCTAGATAAAAAGATTTCTAATGAAGCAACAAACACTTCATTGTTTAAGGCTGTTACTGCCTCAGTTAGGAATACAGATAGGTACAAAAGCACTAAATAGGTATAGTTGGTAATATGTTTTCCCTAGCTAGAGACTTTGGTAATACTTTTTCTTTATTTTTTTTATATTGATATGATTTACAAATAAACATTTGCTACATAAGAATGTATTCTGTAGAGCAAAAATAGCTATCCAAAAACAGAACACAAGAAAGAAGCTTGCTTTGCAGATGGTTTAGTCTCATCAAAATGTTGTAGGTAGCCCGCTGATAAATATTGAGACACTGCTGTGATGACTGATTCAAGTTCTATAAACAATCCGTTTCTTTCAGAGCAGAGACAACAACTAAGAGTTGATAAATTGAAATAAGTAAAAAAGAGGCTTGAACTTCACCTGCTGATTCACTTGAAGAACACGAAATGTTAATATGCAATATTTCAAATGATAACTAGCTTTATATATACAAAATGACTATAAATTACCCTAAGGCTTTTTGTTTCTTTAAAGTTGAAATGTAGTAGAATTTCTCAGGGGATATTGGCATGGAGAATACAACAATGTATGTGTTTGACTCCAGGTTTGCGCCTGGAAGTTCTGAAACCTCCGACTGATGCTCAGGTGACTGCTGGTGACAAGGCGATCTTTACTTGTATATTAAGTGAAGCCGTGCCAGTAAATGAAGTCTCTTGGTACTTGAACGGATTGCCTATTCAGTCAGATGAAAACTGGTCCATGCAAGTGGAGGGCAACCAGTACAGGCTAACTCTTAAGGACGCCCAACTACATCACTCCGGAGAAGTGGCTTTTGCTTCAAGAGATGTAGTTGCGTCTGCCAAGTTGGTCATTCTAGGTAAGAAGGTTCTCAGCTATCTTGTGCTAAATCATAAAACTATTTTAAAGGCCAAGATTGCTTAAAACACAATGATTCTATCATTATATATATCAAAGGCCTGTTTTGCATCCCTGTTTTGAAAAATAGTCATACGACCATTAGTTATTGTCAATGTTTTGGCCGTCTAATTTGGTAAATCATAGTAAATTTTACTGAGTTGATTTCTTCACTCATAACTTCCTTGAAAATGTCTTATCGGGTGTATGTTGTGCCTTTAGCCCTCCCCGATCCCCCAGAAGAGCCGGAGATTGTAAGTAAGACCAGCCGGTCCGTGACTCTGTCATGGTTCACCCCCTTGAACGATGGTGGCTCCCCGATTATTGGATACAATGTTGAGATGAAATTGCCTGGTGGTGATTGGCAACAGTGCAACATGGAAATCATTCAAAGTATGGAGTATGTTGTGCAAAACCTGAAACCGGGGGAGCTTTATCGTTTCCGAATTTCCTCCATAAACAAGCTGGGTGTTGGGGAACCGGTTCACTTACCTCAAACAGTTCAGCTAGGTGAGAACCTGTGGCCTCGCACCATGAGCTTTAGAAAGCTGTGTAGATGTCTACTCGCATGGCTTTGTTTGATTCATTGATGCCCTGGGCTGAAAAAAGCTGAAAACGCATCATAAAATATGTATAGTTTCCTTCTTAAAATCACCTGCTGTATGTCTAGATGTGAACTTTTCTATGTTGCTCTGATTGGGTCCATGCTTCACTGTAGAGTTAGTTAAATGCAAAGCAGCGCGACTGGTGCGACCACTTTGCAGAAACCAAACTGGACTTACTAAGGGTATGTACAGCTGGAATGTTGAGATGTATATGCCATGGGTAAGCTTTTCTTGAACTAAAGAACCCAAGAAACATGGCTACCTCATGGATCAGCAATACCTATAAAAATTCTGTGCACATTTTTTTAGCTTTGAATGGTATTTGGAAAGTTTAGAACCCCTGACAGGTTTTATTACTGGATTGAGTAAGTAGCAAAAAAAAGGCACTAACAAGGTATAGAAGCTAAAGTTTACTTTTTTAATTACGGAACTTGAAGGATAAGAACACTCAACATATTTCATGAACTAAAATCTCCTTTTATCAGGACATAGATTGTTGGTTTATTTGGACTCTTACTGGTTTTTAGGGTGTTAAATCAACTACCAGAACCAGATGCATAAGCATGCTTTTGGATTAAGGGAATTCATTATTTATAAATTGGTTCAACACCCTAAGAGCCCAGCTTAACCAGCAGTTTAAGCTCTGTTGAAGGGAGAACCTTACAGCCCTATAAAACACATGAATTGTTAATTTTTTTTTAACTTTTGACTTCTGTGATGAAACTTGGTCTTCTTTACCTTTGGTGTGGCATTCTTATTCTTTTTGCACCTTTTATTGTTCACCTGATATACCTTTAAGGCCCTTTTATCTTAGAGAAATGCCTAGTTAAAGTAATGTGTGCCAGCTGAGAAGATTCATCCTTTGTCCTGGTGACCATTGTCACTGAGACAGAAAGCAAAAGGGAATCAAAAAGTGTACAGATGTCTCCAATTGCATTGATTGGAATTGGGGTCACCACTTCCACTAACATCCGCTTTGGAGAGATTTTCTCTCTCTCTACTGGACTGGAGGAAATTGTCCCATTGAGACACACAGTAAGAAGAAATCTGCCAGGGGTTCAACATTCCTTGCTCCAAACAAAAATAGAAGCTGAGTTTAGATTATGCTTCGGTAACATGCACAGTGCTCAAATGGATCAGAAAATCTTCTCCAAACACATCATGAATGAGCATTCCTTAAAACTGTCTATCTGCACATACCCTATTCTGACATTTAGATTTGCACTAAATAATTGCATCCAGATTTGGACTTACCTTTCGGATGTTGAACAGTGAATGCAGATACTTAGGAAGCTGCTGTAATTTGGTGCTAAGTTTGACCTAAACAAAAAATTCATCTGCATGGCTTTTAGGCAACATTGTTTTTGAGCTTTCATTTGTTTACTCATTGCTTTATTGAATAGTAATGTTTATGGGTGAATAGGAAGAATGTGGGGTATAAAAGCATCAAAAAACATTAGACAGAAATTGGAATTTTAGAATTTTAGAACTAGAAGAGATTTCCCAGCTATTCATTTCCCAGAGTGAAAAGCTACGAACAAGGACCCAGACAGTAATACAATCTAACCCTTCTGCCTGTGCCAAAACTTCTGTCAAAACTGTTTACATTAGTTTGAATTGAACATTGTTGCCCAAAGGAATGAGATATGCTTACATAGATTCAGTTTAGGTATACACCAACTTTTAAACTTCCAATTTACATTTGGCCTTTGACACCAACAAATTAGGAATTTTGGCTGTAACTACTATTTGTGTATTTGTAAAGGCCCTATTACTTTCCACATGTCTGTAACTTAGGCTGGTGTATCTGCAAGGGAGAGGCAACTCCAACCTAACATATATGGTTATAGATTGGGATGTCCAACATTATTACTTAGGTGTGATTGACAAATGTCCACATATTTTTGGTTATAGTGTGGTTTTGGTAAATATCTATATCAAACAATTGGACAGAAGAGATCAAGCAATGTATTATTGTGCTCTGCCTAACACCCCCGGATTCTTTATTAAGTTAGTGAAAAGAGCTGAAACAGCCCCTATGCTAACACAGGGATAGAAGAAATATGAAAGCAACACTCAATGCAAACTTGTGTCTGTGTCGGAAAGGGAATTGCAATACTGTTGCTTAAAAGTTTTGTTTTTTTAACAAAAAAATTGTTAGTTTGCTGGCATTGTCTGCCCTTATACTTTTTTATTTTTATTTTTTGGAACAGTTAGGTAAAGGTGTGGACAGCACCTTTTGTTGGTTTGCTTGATGTGGTTTTTATAAACCAAAGTTGTTGTTTTTTCTTGCTGGTGGATCTCCTTAAAAAATGGAATGAAAGGGCTTCTATGCTGAAACTGTATAAGGAGCTTTTGGATAGGAGGTGTTAATATTTTGCTGGATACACTTTGGAAACTATTAGGTTTAAAATATTTAGAAGTAAAGCCTTAGAAATGGCTTCAAACAATTGCCAGCAGGTAATACTGATAGGAACATTCTTTGCATTTCAGACTTTTGATTGCAGCATGTGAAATCCATTTTCCATAGCTCATTTAGAAATTAGGTGCCTCATTTTTTCCATTTCATGGAAAAGGTTTACAATTATGTTATCTGGTCCTGTAGCTTTTCTTACTCGCCATGGTTCCATTGCAGAACCTCCTGTGATGATAAAACAAAAGCTGGAAGATCAAACTGCAAAAGAGGGTGAGAGCCTTCGTCTGGAGTGTGAACTGTCCAATGAAACGCGTGAAGTCACTTGGATGAGGGAGAATGAATTGCTACATCCAGGAAAGAAATATGAATGCTTTTCTGAAGGCAAAAAACAGATCCTGATTATTCATAATGTTTCTGCAAATGACCAGGGCACCTATTCTTGTGTGACCTCATCAGGTGTTAAAACTTCTGCAATCGTTTCTTTACAGAGTGAGTAATTTTCATTTTGGTTACATTTTGTCCCATAGACATTGTCTGGGTTCACACATATATCCAAACTAGACAAGATCTTTATTGTATTAATCAGATTACCTCTAACCTTTATCCTTAAGTTGGCTGGGCATCAGGTGAACATTACATTCAAATCCTTATGGCCTTACTCCATGATTTGGTTACAAGTGATCACTGATAAAGCAAATATCTCCAACAAGGTGGCCTTAGATTGGGGCACAAATTTTTAGCTGTGATCCCCTCCTACAGAGATTTAGAAACAATGCCAACAGATAATGGTCACCTAAAGCACAGAACGATATCAGCTCACATGACTGCTGGGGGGATCAACAGCATTTTTTGTACTTATTGGGCTTGATTTATTAAAACTCCTCAAGGCTGGAGAGGATACACTTTCATCAGTGAAGCTGGGCGATACAGCAAACCTGGAATGGATCTGGTCCAGGATTCAAGGTACGGTATTTGCTAGCAAATAGCAAATTACTTTTAAGAAATCCTTTCCAGTTTTGCTGGATCGCTGATCTTCACTGTTGAAAGTGTATTTTCTCCAGCCTTGGGGAGTTTTAATAAATCAGGCCCATTGAATAAATATACCAATATAATTTCAATTGGATGCAAGTTAGAGGAAGAGGTAAGAGGTAAGAGGTTATTTTTAGAGTTTATTCATCAGGAAATATGTAATTTTTGTTCAACAGCAACATATTATCAATCACATAGGCTCTCTTGCATGTCTCTTGTATTGTACTACTCCAGTGAAGCAAGGAAGGGTTGGCCCTCTGTCCTCATGCTGCCTGTGTCTTCCTGTCCTGGTAACACACTTGTTTCATTTCTTGTCTTAGTGTCACATATATATGTAAAAAATGCACTCTAGAATAATGTCTTAAAAATGTGTGCAGAGACCAACATCTTGCACTTATGTATATATTCTAAAAGATTCTAATCTCACCCTTTTGTTTTACAAGTACGATCTATCACAGAGCTGATCACAGTACAGGAGGATTTCACTGTGGCCCATGAACAGTCTAGTCATGGAGTTGTTACAGATGAAGAGAACACTCAGCCCAATTTGCCCCCTGAAGCTGCACAAGAAGGCGATCTCCATTTATTATGGGAGGCATTGGCTAAAAAGAGAAGAATGAGCAAAGAGCCTACTTTGGATTCCATCTCAGAGGTTCCGGAAGAAGATGATAAGCACAAGAAAAAAGCTGACTTTTCAGGCTATACCTCTGAAGATATTTCTAAAACCAGTGAAGCCGATTTCTCTCTTACAAGTTCGGACGATGAGTCTCGTGCTGGAACGCCATCCCTTGTGCATTATCTTAAAAAAGCTGGCCATTCCACTATCTCATATGGAACGAAAACGCAGACTGTGTCTACAAAAAAATTCTTCAAGCACTTTGAAACAGCCACCACTGAGGTAAAAGAGGTTAAGAAACCAGAACCTCCAAAAGAACCAGTTGAGCTTGAGATATTGGATGATGATCCTGAAATGGAAAAAGCAGCAACCAAAATTCAGGCTGCCTTCAAGGGGTACAAAGCACGGAAGGTCATCAAGCAACAAGAATGCCCTGTGTTTACAGAGACCTTTAAAGACCTTACAGTTGAAATAGGTGGAACCGTTCACCTTGAATGCGTTGCCATCAGCAAAACAGACGTTACAGCGCGTTGGCTAAAAGACGGCGAGGAACTTTCAGATGGACGTCATTATCATATTGACAATTATAGTGATGGGACCTGCTCCCTAATTATCACTGCTGTAGAACTTCAGGACACTGGAAATTACACATGTGAAGCATCAAACAAATTTGGAGCCGTGTCCCACAGTGCAAAGTTGGTAGTTGGGGGTGGCATTCAAGACGTCCCACATAAGCCAATACACATTCCAGCCAAGCATAGTACTGACAGCGAGACGGAGAGTTCTGGAAGTGACTTGGATGATGCCTTCCGAAAAGCAGGAAGAAGGCTACACAAGATCTTTAAAACAAAATCTTCCCTTGAAATTTCCGATGTGGAAGAAGAAATTTTTGTGAGTGCCGATGAAGGAGAAATGCCTCCCATTGACCATCAAACCTACCGAGAAGATGACAGATACATCTACATTAAATTTGACATTTTATCTGAAGCTACAGTTGCTGCCACAAGGTTCAGGGAAATGTTTTCAGCCATGGGTTTCCAAGTTAAAATTGACATTCTTGATCAAGGTGCGAAAAAGATTGAGCTACGTATAATGAAGATAGAGACAGGCGCTACGGAGCAGCAACGTCTTCAGGCCAAGCAGCAGATGACTTTGATGACATCAGACACAGGTCAGGATAGTAAATTTTGAATATTATAATATACTGTATATTTTTTATAATACATAAAATCAATGTGAAAGATTTAGCATCAAATGACCTGAAGGCTAAATACAATTTGAGGGTTTTTACCCATCTCATATCATTATGGCTTATAGTGTCCTTTCCACCCACTGTTATATTGACCGCACTTTGTTGTGTTTGGTGTGTCAGTGTTCTGTTCTTGACTCTCATTAGTTACCCTTGAGAATTCAACCTTTATTCAGCACATGTTTGCTCCTAGCATTGAAAGTCAAGGAACCCACAAACTTTCAGGGATGGTTTTAGACAAAATGGTTCCCTTAGTGAATTAAGTGGTGTTCTCAAATGCACGTCTTTTCTAATATCTGCAGCCCTGCCCTTTATGGGGCCTTGGGCATTTGCCCATTTTGCCCTTCCTTAATATTAGATCTGCTTTCCAGGTCAGACTCAGAAATACTAATAAGACAGGAGTATACTTTTCTGTGTGTTTGATATCTAAGTCCCATTGAAGCGTTAGATAAGAAACCTCCACAGGTTACATGTGGACAATATCTAACTATTTGGCCTTGCAGTCATGACCAACACAAAACTCATTCATTTTTAACTTAACCTAATTTATATATCAAATGAAAAACAGGACATTCGCTCATCTGACAACATAACTTTTTGGAAGCTTTAAATTGTCCTCATACCTATTAACTAGTATTTATAAAGCACCGACATCTTACGCATGGCTTCACAAGTCCTATGATCAAGTCCCATGATCATAACACTAACTGTCCCTCAAAAGAGCTCATGCAAACACGGGGAGAACATGCAAAATCCATGCAGATAGTGTCCTGGTCAAGATTCGTACCTGGAACCCAGCACTACAAAGGCCAGAGTGCTAACCACTGAGCCACCATGCCTACCTAGAGAAAGACGTACACCTCTGCATCGCTATTTCTCATTTCTTAGGCCATATGGTTTCTTTACAAGAAGTGTCACTCTCCTCTTTTTTAAGCTTTAGAAAAAAACCTTGATCCTGTAGGGACTGATATCATTGTATTTGATTAGGACACTAGTAATCTCTAGTCAAGAAACATATTTTCTATAGCCCAGCTACAGAGGCAGAAACAAGTCCAATCTTCGTAAGGCCTCCTTCAAAACCTGGCACCAATCAGGAGTACTTTCAAAATTGTTTCATTCCCTCTCAGTTCATAAAGTAAGTTGATATTCTTTTATTTCTTTTAAGCGCCCATATTTATTACTGAACTCCAAAACCAAGAGGTTCAAGATGGCTACCCAGTCAGTTTTGACTGTGTTGTGATTGGAAAACCAATGCCAACCATTCGCTGGTTCAAAGATGGCAAAGTGATAGAAGAAGATGACCATTATATGATCAATGAGGACCAGGAGGGCTGCCACCAGCTCATCATAACTGCTGTGATTCCCAAAGACATGGGTGTCTACCGATGCCTTGCTGAAAACAGAATGGGGGTCGCATCTACCAAGGCTGAGCTGCGAGTGGACTGTAAGTAACACACAAATGTATAGGACATATGAAATATGATTTTTTTGTAAATAACGCACACTTTAAATATGCAAACCTTGAAAATCCAGATGATGTTTTTAATCATTGTAGTATGCTTCACAGGTATAGTATCCACGTTACCAAGTCAACTCTAGTTGTCTATTTTTTTCTGTGACCTACATTTGAGAACAGACCCTGATTGTTTAATATAGAATAAACAGTGCTGAGTTTCTTTTAACTTTCAATATAAAAAATTAACCGTATTATTTTAGCTTTAAATTTCAGGTTTACTGATGCAAAGGCAAAATTGCTGTTGATCTCATAGCATCATACATGTATTTCTGCAGCACATATTAGAATCCTTTAGAGGGCGCTCCTATGCAGCATACTGGAGCGTCGTACAATGTGTTGGTATCATATTATATCTCCACTAGATGGATTCAAGATCTTCTTCCACATTTGTAGAAATAAATACAAGTAAACCTTAATTTGCTTCAGTTTAGTTCAACTTTAAATAAAATCTTCCAAGCATATATTGTGATTTATTGGACAGGGCCAGGTCCAGACTTGGTATCAGGCAATTTCGTGTACTTAATCAGTAGGATGGCTAAAAGGTTTGTACAGTTGTTCTAGGTATATTTCACTTTTATTGCTGATTGGAAAAGTAATGTTTCATCCTTGTGAACTGAGTATAAAACAAAAAAGAAAGAACAGAGGTATTTCAAATGTTTCCTTCTACAGACCATATGACCTAGAGCTGCACTAGGCAATAAAGGGGTCCTATACTATATATCTTTCAGTGTTATATCTGTTCTTTTATCTATATACAATATTTGTTTTACAAGTTCACTACACGATAAAGGATACACAGAGCACCATGAGCACCAATAGTCAAATTGTATGTAAATTTCAGCTGAAGCTTTTGAGCTCTATAAACTCACTTCATATTTTCATGGCTTAAACCTTATCACTTCCTGATTGTTCTTTTTCATTTCA
This sequence comes from Pyxicephalus adspersus, assembly GCF_032062135.1. NCBI lineage: Eukaryota > Metazoa > Chordata > Amphibia > Anura > Pyxicephalidae > Pyxicephalus > Pyxicephalus adspersus. The sequence continues at coordinate 144,356,446 of NC_092862.1, forward strand.
GTAACCAGCTCTGATTATGACACAGCAGAAGCGGCCACTGAAACCTCCTCCTACATCAGTGCCCAAGGGTATATGTCCAGGTAAATAGTAAACCAAAAACAATGCACCAAGAATTATCAGCAAAACATCATATATAGACCAAATTTTAATATTCTATAGAGCAGGAATGGGTTAAACCTGGTTATTTGTTTAGCTGTCTGCTCCCCACTAGGTTAATTTCTCTTCACTTCCTGTCCCAAAAGACTGAACAGGAAACTAGAGGAAATCTTTTCAATGTAATTACACTTTCCATACCAGTGTATTGTCCTCAGAACAGGTGTCTCCATTGCAGGATTTTCTTATTGCTGTGATGACAACTCACTGTCGTAGCCTTCCTGTTGTGTAGTAGTCTTTCCCACCTCTTAGACTGTATGCTCTGTTGGTCAGTATTCTCTCCTCCTCCTGTGTTAGTGGGCTTGATTTATTAAAACTCCCAAAGGGTGGAGAAGATACACTTTCATAACAGTAAACCTGGGTGATCCAGCTAAAGCTTTAATTAATCAGGCCCATTGTTTGTATTTGTCTAATATGCAGGTTGGTCATCTGACACCCCCAATTATTGTATAGTGTTACATAATATGTTGGTGCTTTATAAATAAAGGGTAAAAATAATAATAATAATGGCACTATAAAAAATAAAAGGGGGTGAATACTCCGGTGGTGCCATGGACAGCACTAACATTTTCTCAGAGGGTATGACTCTTCCTTATTTTACTGAAAACTGGAAAATAAAATGCACCTACTTCATGCCTCTGTGTTGTTCAATCAGCAATCACATATTATAGAGCAAAATAAAAACTGCTGAAACAATCCATTAAAGTGAAGCTGTGTCACCTTTGTGAGAGGAGACACCTGTGTGACACCCAGCCAGCAGCTGTAAACACGACAATCATACAGAAGATTTGCAGTTATTTCAGATCAGTGGCAAATAAGCTTTGAGTGTCACACAGACCTTTAGCGGCAACTAAATTGGCCCGGATTAATTACAGCCTCAGCACGCTCAGATCCCCGAAATTGTTTTCTAATGACTATGAAATTGAGACGGAAACCAAATTAGATTGGTTAATGACATTTCAGCTTCAGAACTTATTTGTAGCTCAGAAAAGTTGAAATGACTTTTTGGCTCGGAGGATTTTTTTATACCTTGGAGAGAAATACAAGGTTGGAGAAGTTTTTGTCAGAGCCAATGTTTCTCAACCAGGTTTCCTCCAGAGGTTACTAGAGGTTGTTTTTCTTGTTATTCTCTTCATTGGCTTCAATCAAATTTAGGCTCCTGTGCTTTGCCTTCAAATCCCTTCCCAGCTCTTGTCCCATTTACCTTTCTGACCTGATACACAAATCCCTCCACAGTTCTTGTCCCACCTACCTACCTGATACACAAATCTCTCCACAGCTCTTATCCCACTTACCTTTCTGTCCTGTTAAAAAAATGCTCCCCCAGCCGCTCTCTTCGTTCCTCCAATGATCTACTAATGACTTCCTCACTCATAACCTCATCACACGCACGGCTCCAAGACTTTTCTAGAGCTGCCCGGAGTCTCTGGAATGCTCTTCCTTGTCCTATTTGGCTTGTCTCTATTTTCTGCTCATTTAAAAGTGTTCTTAAAACCCAATAATTCAACCTCACCTACTTCTTCTGTTTCTTAAACCCTCACTACTCACGCACCATTTTGTATCTCCCCCTCCTGTTGTGTGCTATTTTCCCCACCTCTTAGATTGTAAGCTTTTCTGGGGAGGGTCCTCTCCTCCGGTTTGTATCTGTCTGTCATTTGCAAACCCTATTTAATGTACAGAGATGTGTAATATGTTGGTGCTATAAAAAATGCTAATATTATTATTAATAATAATAATAATAATAATAATAAAATAATAATAATCTTTTTGATATAACAGCCCCATTCTTTCCACTGACAATCACACACAGTACATGACATCCTGTACTGTGATCTGTGGATATAATAATCTTAGACGGGGCTCTCTGACAACCTGAATGGTATTTCAAGGGTTCTTCCATGCTAAAAAGTTTGGTAAACACTGGTCTGAGCTTGTTTCACCTCATTCACTCTTCACTTTGCAAAGTGAACATGCTGTAAATTAACCCCTGAGTATGTTTTTAGTGTTTTGGGTAAAGATTAATAATCTCTTCTGATAAATCCTGCACACATCCTGAATGTATGGAGCTAATCTGTTTTTTTGGGTGTCTTTTGTGCACAGGGAACAGGAAAGTTTAGAATCAGCCACTGAACAGGATCAGCCCCCACAAATACTGGAGGAACTGCGGGATTCTCTGGTGGCACCGGGAACCCCAATTGCCAAATTCCAGATTAAAGTGAAAGGTAACAATCCAGTAATGCAATTTAAATGTTTTTGGTTTTTTTAATGAAAAATTGCCTCCAAACAGAAAGCTAAACACGTCAATGAAATAAGTAAATAGGAGCTGGTCTGCTTCCTAAAGCATTTATACTTCTGTCCATCTAGACTTGAGATTTGTACAGCTCTGCCACAGAGCAAAGCCCTGTGTGGCAGGGCAAGAGACCCGTCATTTCTTTGAAGGATTTAATTACCACTTACAGTTTCTGTCTCTCCTTCAGCTGGTGACTGGACAGTGAAGGAGTAGCAGAAGACTGGTGAGCTCATCACTGTCAATCTGCCCTCTTCTAGCAGCTAGCACATGTGTACCTGAGCACTGTTGATAGGCTTATCCTCCCGTTAGTATAAGCTTTATTGTACAAGAGGCTGACACCAGGTCATACGCAGGTACTGACAAGGTTCATAGTTAAAGAAAAATACAATTAAAGCGGACCTATCACTAACATTTTTACTTTACACAAAAGTGTGGACAACCCTTTTTAAGAAATCTTTTTTTTTTAGGACGCTTTTTAAAAAAAAAAGGTGACGCGCCTTCATTTCTGTCTTTACCATTGCGGCAAGAAAGATAGAAGGGAGCGTACAGCCTCCTGGGATACCCACATCACATATCCCAGAAGGCTTCTGGCTATTCCTTTTGTTCATGCCCAATATCAGGCATAAAACGATCCCACGCATGCGCAGTGAGATCAGCACCCTTTTTTTCACATTTATAGTAGGCTACATCACTCGATCCCACACCTGTGCATTGCAATATCAGGTGAACTAGCCAGAAGAAGAAAAAAGATAGAGGAATATGGCGGCACCTGGCTCTTCCTTGAAGACGGATTTCAGGACGACGTGGGACCCAATGGAAGAAAGCTCCAAAGGGATCAGTGGCTCTGTGGAAGTAAAGATGAGTATGATTTTTTTTTATTTCTGCTTTCATGGTGAATTTATAATTATTCAATAAAAAATAATACCGAGCTCCATTGTGCAGCCACACCTCATGTATGATATTGTTTTATTGTGAAATAATATTTTAATATGGTCACATACGTCCATATTTCAGGATTCCCGTGCCCCCGTGTGTACTGGTTTAAGGATGGACAGCCCATCCACCCCTCCGACCGGCTGCTGATGACGGATAAGAAGAAAGTGCGATCACTGGAAATCCTCAATGTGACCAAAGAGGATGCTGGGGAATATTCTACGTACATTAGTAATTCGTCCGGCTCTGCGTACTCCTCCGCCAGGCTGACCGTCAAAGGTTTGTACCCCACAACCAATCACTGGTCATTTCCATGCTGCACATCTTCTATCTGAATCTCATCCCATAACCGCAGGTGTAATCATTATCATTAAATAAACAGCTCAGTATAGGTGACCCCAATGATCTTTATGGCTATTTGTAAGGATGGCATTGTTCCCAATGGCCAGCAATGCAAAAGAAATTTTTCCCACTGACCACCACACTAATATACTGTGAGCTGTGGGAATAGTAATGATAGAAGGGGTTACCCGAGACCTGAAAGTCATTTCGGGTTCCCCCATGTTAATATAAAGGCTGGTCCATAGTGTTCTGTAGCACGGTGAGGTGAGGGGTGGAGGTTTTGGACCAATACAGAATACCCTCACCAGGAGAAACCTTTTTAAAAATATAAATAAATATTTTTTTCCTTTGACAAACTAGCTTGGTGATAATTGCACTTTCACATTACAGTGTCCTCTAAAATACATGAAAAGTCTAAAATTTACCTACCTAGGTTGCCCGGATACAAAGATCTGCCCTCTGCGGCCTAGCAACCCTCCAATCCACCCTGGCATTTGTAAACAAAGTGATGTCATTTCCTGTCTGTGTAAGCAGTATGCAGGAAAGGGCAGGGCAATGGCAGACTGTGGCTGTTGTGTTAGAATTGGAAGCCCCTCCTTGACTAGCAGAACCCCACCCCTTTCCTTTCAGAAGCCCCGCCTTATTTCCTCCTGAGAGGACATTACATCACTATTGTTTACTACTACCAGTGTGGATTGGAGGGGCACTAGGTCATAGTGCCCAAATCTCTGTGTCTGGACTTTCCAGATAAGGGGGGCAATATAGTTTGATGACCTTTAAGGGGGCAAACCGATAACTATATTTTTACGTGTAAGTACGATTATGATTTAATGAACAAAATGTAGTAACATTACTCTTGGGGTAAATTTCATAAATTTTGACAAAATCAAGCTTTATTCAGTCAGCACATCCCTTCTCAGAACTGGAATTGTAAAATCTGTAACAATCAATCACATTTCCCCTTTTATTCTCCAAGCCACAGCCTAAATCAATGTGGCTGCCATGGTTATAAAATGCCACCCCCCTGGCATTTCATAACCCTGGCAACCAATGTGATGTGTCAGGTCATAGATATGAGTTCCTTAAACATTGGTTGTATTGATTATGGAACGCCCATAGATGATAAAATACTAAGCCTTGGCATCATGGCCTCTTTTTTTTCTTTTGCCATGGAACCAACTTTGGCAATTTGGGAGTTAGATACTGAATTTTAAGGATTGCACCCACAGTCAGGATGGAGTAATGCCCTACCTGACCAGTCATCCCCTGCTAGACTGCAGGAAACCCTTCTTATAGGATACCATTACAGAGAGATGTGTTCTGTAGTCCAGCAGCAAAAGACAGAGCTGCTTTTTAGAGCAGGAAGTGAGGGGTAATCTTCAAGTGGGGTCACTTTTATGGAAATGAGTGTCATTCAGTGTCATTATAAAGGGCAACACATGGAAGACTTTCCCATAACCATTGGGGAGACTGAGATAAAACAGTTGTTTTATTACATTCAATTAATGTGACCCCATAAATCCTCTGTATTAGCTACACATCTATCTGATCGAAAGTGTCAAAAATAAAAAAAAGTCATTTTATATGTCAGAATAGTCTATGTATTACTTCTGTTGCCCATTTAGTCCAAGAAATCTATTCCATCCCTTGCAGAGAGCTGCATATCCCTAATCCTTAGCTGTGGCTACAATTCATGCTCCTTGTCTTCATTTGTAGCCACCCATTGTGCTTTAGAGAGCTGAGACTACCCATGCCCACGTGGTCACATTTGGAGTGGACACACGTGGAGTTTCCTAAAGACACAGAGCTGACATTGTAGTTGCCCTGCTGCCCTCTAGTGCTCAGCCAGAAGCAGTGAAAACCCTCATCAGCCAATAAAATGATTGACTGCACACAGGAACACTTAATCAAAGAACATTTTATTAAAATATACATTTTTCATATATCATTGTGTGTTTGCTGCTCTTTATTATATCCTAATGTAAGGACTCTGACTTTAGATCTCCTTTATTCTTTTTTTTTCAGGTCCTGGGGAACTTCAGAAGGAGAAATCTGCTGAGGAGGCCGGAGGTCAGCCATCTTGATTTATTAATAAATTTCCACTGCATGGTGGGACAGCTGTGAAATGAAGTCATTGGTCTTGATTTATGAAAGTAGTTAATGAATCATTCACTTAGCTTAGTGAATGTGGTAAAAAATAATACCCAATCATGTGCAAGGGGATAGGGGAAAAGTGGGTGGGAGATGAGCAGAAGGAGGAAGAGAGGAGAAGAGGGGAGGTGAGTTAGGGAAGAGAAGATAGAAGGTGGGGAGAGTAATCAGGGGTTAAAAAATTGGAGAAGAAAGAGTGGCAAAGAAAAGTTAGGTGAAAGTGAGGAGAGGCAGCAAGGGGTGGAGTGAGCAGATGGAGAGAGTAGGAGGGGGTAGAATAAAAATAGGTGGCAGAAAAGCAGGAGCGGATAAAGAGAGGAAAAGAGGAGAGGTGAGTTAGAGAGGAGAGGTGGGGAGGTGGAGAGTGTAAAAGGCGTGGATAAGCTTGGGAGAAGTAGGGGAGAAGAGAGGAGCGGAGGGGAGAGGTGGGGAGGTGGAGAGAATAGAAGGGGGTAGGGGAAAAGTGGGTGGGAGATCGGAAGAAGGAATAAGAGGGGAGAGGAGAAAAGGGGAGGTCAGTTAGAGAGGAGAAGCGAGGAGGTAGAGAAAGTAGGCGAGGTTGACAAATTGGAGAAGAGAGTGGCAAAAAAAAGTAAGGTAGAAGAGAGGAGGGGCAGCGAGGTGGAAAGAGTAGGAGGAGGTAGGAGAAAAGTGGAAAAAAAGCGGAAGGGGATAAAGACAGAAGAGAGGAGGTGAGTTAGGGAGGAGAAGTGAGGAGGTGGAGACTGTAGGAGAGATGAACAAGTTTGAGAGAAGTAAAGGGGAAAAGAGGAGCGGAGGGGAGGGGAGAGGTGGAGTGGGTAGGTAAAGATAGTTGAGGGAGTAGCAGAAAAGTGGGTGGTACATCAGCATAAGGAAGAAGAGAGGAGAAGTGAGGAGGTGGGGAGAGTAAGAATGGAGAATGTAAGAGAGGGTAGGAGAAAATAGGTGGGAGAAAGCAGAAGGGGATAAATAGAAGAGAAAGGGGAAGGTGTGTTAGAGAGGTGAAGCGAGGAGGAGGAGAGTTTAAAAGGGATGGACAAGTTTGGGAGAAGTATAGTAGAAGAGAGGTGAGAGGCGGAGTGAGTAGTTGGAGAAAATAGGAGAGTGGAGGAGAAAAGTGGGTGGGAGAGGGGGAAGAGAGGAAAAGATGGGAGGAAAGGAGAGGGAACAGAGAATATTGGAGATAGAGGAGGAAGGAGTAGGAGAAGAGCTAAAATGGTGCAGAAAAGAGGGTAGGTGTAGAGGGAAGGAGGGAGGATGAGAAAGGGAGGGAATAGAATGAACTAACAAGAGGAAGGAGCAAAAGTAGATAGTAGTGAGGGGAGAGGAGTATAGGGCATAAGGATATAAAGAAATGTGGATGGAGAAGGGAATTGGGGAGAAGTGAGGAGAGAAGAGTAAAGAGGCAGAAAAGAAAAGACAATGTGAGAATGAAGTAATTAGAGGTGAAAAAATAGAAAAGGGGAAGGTAGGTTACAGTAAAGGAGAAAAAGAGGGTGATAAAAGGATGGACGAATAGAAGGGAGAAGAGGAGAGGGGAATAGATGAATGTGGAGAAGGAAAGTAGAGTTCCACTTTAAATTTCTCTGTTTCCGCACAGATTTGATACATTTACACTCAGCCATAAATGTTGATTTCTTTCAGGACTTCTTTAAATGATTTTTGGAAATATTGGAAGCTTTAATTTTTCATTTAGGACATGTTTCCACAGCCCCCCTTGACCCTTTTATGTGCAGAAATTTTAATCACATTAGTGTGTTTGGAGGATTTGCTTAAAAAAAGTTGTCAGGTCGATTGGAAAATATTGTTATCCCGGCATCCGAATTCGTGTTTTTCGCATTGTTCATGCAGTTGTCTGCCTGACGTGTATGTTTTAAATATTTGGTCTTTGCAGGTTTGGAGAAGCCCATTCCCCCTATGTTCCTGGAGAGATTTACCAACAAGAAAGTGAAGAAGGGATCCAGTATCACACTGTCTGTCAAGGTGGAAGGTAAAATATTGAGAAGGGAACGTCGTTCTAATATTACAAAGGGGTTGTTGGAAAATGGCTCAAAGTACACAATATTGTGGAGTTCACCTGATCCAGCCTGGGTTGGGTGACCTGGGCAATGCTATCACGCGGAGAGAGTGACCAAGGGAGCCACGTGAAATCGCTTGATCCCCAGGAAAGAGTGGCTCCCTCGTCCCTCTTCACTCTCACCACAGCACTTCCTAAAGAACCAGTCTGCAGACATGTCAGCAGGTGGAAGTGAGTGGTAATGCAATCCCTCCATAGTTCTTGTCCCACCTACCTACCTTATACACAAGCTCTTGTCCCACTTGCCTTTCTGCCCTGATGGGAAAATACCCCTCTAGCTGCTCTCTCCTCCAATGACCTACTAATGACTTCCTCACTCATAACCACGTCATATGCACGGCTCCAAGACTTTTCTAGAGCTGCCCTGACTCTCTGGAATGGTCTTCCTTGTCCTATTCGGCTTGCTTCTACTTTCTGCTCATTTAAAAGAACCCATAAAACCCAATGCTTCAACCTCACCTACCTGTCTTTTTATATCTCCTAAACCCTACCATTCCATATCTCCCCTCCTGTTGTGTAATACTTACCCCACCTCCTAGATTGTAAGCTCTTCTGGTCAGGGTCCTCTCCTCCTTCTGTGTCACTGTCTGTGTCTGTCTGTCAGTTGCAACCCCAATTTAATGTACAGTGTTGCGTAATATGTTGGCCTTATCTAATAATAGTAATAATGAGGAAGTGAAACCGCAGTGTGACCTCATTGCCAGGTCCACATAGAAGACATTGGGGCAGCTTTTGCTTCGTATCATTGTTCTGAATTCTGTATTTTTTGTCCATGCTAGGAATCCCCATCCCGACCATCACCTGGCTGAAGGAGGAGTCTCCAGAAGATGTTCTATGGATCAAGCCAGACACCCCAGGCTACAAACTGGCCACCTCCAACCGACACCACAGCCTCATCCTACTGGACGTCGGCACTGAATTCTCCGGAACGTACACTTGTATCGCCACAAATAAAGTCGGCCAATCCATATGCACCGCTTCTGTTGAAGTCTTAGACGGTAAATCTGAAATATAGGCATAGGCAAAAAATCTGGCTTATCTCCCATGCTGAATCTAATGTCAGTCTGGATGGACAGTTTAACGACTTGTATTAAACCATTCGCAAACAGATAGGTAGAGAGACAAAAAAAATTGGTGTAGTGTCAGATGCGGTATAAGACAGTGGTCGCCAACCACTACGGACTACTAAACTTTCAGGCTCCAGACCACACATGCGCGGAGAGCCATGTGTTACTCAAAGGGGAGGAAACTTCCCCCATACTGACATCACGATGACAGAACCCACCCACTCTCCCATCACACGTCTGAGCCTACGGTGGGAGAGCCCATCATAGTATGGGAGTATGAGAGTATAGGAGATATGGTCCGCAGCTCTGGCCGGTGCGCCCCCCAGCGGGGTCAAGAGAAGGAACCTGCTGGGGGGCTCACCGACCAGAGTTGCAGACTACCGACCTTTTCTCCGGTTGGCGACTGTTGTTGATAAGCTTATCATGAGAAAATCACAAACCAATAACAAAACAAAATAAAATATAAATAATACATTTCATGACAGATGCTAATGATTTTTTAATTTATACCTTTGGATATGCACAGGTTGACAATCGAAAATCCGGCCATTGATAATCCGGATCCTTCAGTTTCCCAGCATGAATTTCGGATCGTATTTTCATACAGTGACTGCAGTACACTGTTTAGCCACTAATGTTTTGCTAGTGCTGCTCTGCAGAAACAGCTGTTAGATCTTGCTTGCTAAACTATAAAAATACATGTTAAGACGTCCCTGCTGCCTGCTCCCTAAAACTGTGCCAGATTTCTGCGGTGCTGCGAGAGGATGGCTGGCCTGTATGTGGAGGTAAGTATAAAAAAAAAAATTCCGGATTTTTCGACAATCCAGCACTTCTCAGGTCCGGAGGTTGCTGGATTTTTGATTGTCAACCTGTAGCTAAATTCTCTCTTGTTTTATAGAGCCTGATTTATTAAAGCTTTCCAAGGCTGGAGAGGATACACTCATCAATGAAGCTGGGTGATCCAGCAAACCTGGAATGCATCTGGTCCAGGATTGAAAACGTTTGCTAACAAATAGCAAATGTCTTTTAAGAAATCCATTCCAAATTTCCTGGCTCACCCAGCTTCACTGATGAAAGTCTATCCTTTTAAGCCTTGGAGAGCTTTAATAAATCAGGCCAATAATGTTTTGTTACCATAGCCCTGCTGAATGGGGGCATGTCCAACCCTTCAATATGTGTTGGTATTTTGCAAGAATATCCAACATTCCCTCTATTCTTTCGCAATGTTTTTCTGCAGTTCATAGATGACATTTTAAGAACCTCTACAGCTAATCATTTGCTGGTGGGAATCAATTACTGCTTTTGAAAGACATGGATCTAGAAGATTCCCACCAAGGAATGTTTGAGAGAATGTCAGATTCTCTGATTTTTCAAGAGCTAAATTAAAGTTAACCCTAAATAATGTCACTAGAAGTATTTCTCCAATTCTGATGTTCACTGTGATATCCAGTATGTGTTATCTGAGCACAGTTCACATGCACAAGCACATTCAATGTGTGGTGGTGGGTTATTTGTCCCAAAACTTTTTTCTTTTATTTTATTAAACTTAATTTTTAAACACAAATTCATTTTAATTGCTATCACAAGGGAGAACAAAGGCCCCCATATGATTATGGGTCTCAAGACATCCAATATCTTACATACGCCTGGTGCCCCCCCTACCCTGTATTTTAGAAGATCAAAGCAAAAAAAAATTAACTTCTGTGCGAACTTTCCCATTTCACTGCCAATAGATATTCACCAGATCCTCCAAGGAGCTACAGGTAAACCAGAAAACCGTAGGAGGTGAATGGATGGGAGCTACAAATCAGTAGCCTGTAGAAGCGATCCAATGGCATTACAGCTGCAGGGGTCACTTTATTATTTGTTAAATTAAAGTCAGCTATTGAGAGCAATGGTGGGTCTCATTTTCAATAAACATGCAATTCAATATGAATATTCACCTTAAAAAAGGTGTAGATAGAAAATCTGTTTGTGAGCTGTTATGAGCAGCAAAACTTGTAATTTATTGTATTTTATTATGTATAATTTATAAATTTTATTATGTCATTATTCAGAGAAAGATTTGCAGATCCTAGAGAAAGCTGATAAAATTGTGAAGGATGCATTGAGAAGCGCTGTACCTGGGTGAGTCAATAATAATTGTATAGCTTATCTCAAATGTATTTACTGGGTTCTAAACTAGGGGTAACCTGGGTTAAAAAAAAGTTGTTATATTAGAATCTAAGCGCTCTATAAATTATCCCCCCCCCCCGCCCCCCCGGGAATTCCTCCAATAGTGATGGTGAATTCTATGGTCATATCTCTCTACAGGTCTCTAGTGGCCAATCAGCAAGATGTCACAATAGGAATGAATAGGAAAGAAATACATTTTATGAGTGAATTGAAAGGGGAATAATTTATAAATAAAACCCTAAATATCATATATTTCAGCTTACCTATACTTGGATTTGGTGTTTGCATTTGTTATCTTTTTCTAGCCTTTCTTTTATTTTCACCCTATAATCCTGCCAGTATTCCTGTCTTAGGGTGACATCATTTGCCTAATGCTGTACCTATAAAGGAGTGACGTTGCCCTAGGACACATATGATGTTATCTTTGTAACATGGGGGAGACATTCTGTAGTTACCAAAAAAAACCTGGGAAGGCCCTTGTATATCAATTGATTCTTTTGTTTCATCTTCATGTAGAAGAGATGCATTGATGATATTCATTTGTATTTTTGGAACAGGTATGATGAAGAGAAAGATCAGGAAAGTGGGTACGTTTGTATAATAATCTGAATCAAGCTGTGAATAGAGAATATGGATGCTTGGTTGTTACAGCTGTCATCCTCATCCTGCCATCTGTACCCAGTCACCCTGATTCAAAGTAGATTCTCAATCTTTATTTTTACCTACATGCCTTAAGTGCAATCTTGTGCATCATATTGTTGAAAAAAGAAAAAAATAATAATTCAATGCTAGATAAAAAAAAAATATTTGCTGCAAAGCTTTAATCTGGAGATGTCCCTTGCAGGGCTTATTTTCTGCCACTAGATGTCATATAGTCTCCTGGTTTGAAATTCAGCTTCATACAATCCACTTCCCCCCAGCCCCATCAAGAATTTACCCAGGGGGGTGGCCTCTTACCTACTTGAGATGGCTTATAGCACCAACAGGTCATTATGGGGGCTCATTTCTTGTGTATGGTTACTCATCATTTTTTTTTTACCTAATAAATCTTATTCAAAAGGAATCAAATAAGTGTACAACAGATTAATGTAAATTCATAAAGAGATCCTAAAATTCCCCTTCTAATTTACAGCAATAACCTCTAGGTGCCTGTATGCCACCCTCAATCTAAAAACTTGGGGCTGCTGGTATACAAATATCAATTATCCTTATTGCCCCCATTCTGCCCCCTCCAACTCACTATGAACCAAAAAAAGAAAAACATTTTGGTACAATTTACCTTCTTTAAAGATAAAATTGGCTTTAAATGACACCTGATGATTTAGGAAAGATGTAACAATTCTAAGCCTGTTTTCTGGGAACATGAATATTTAGAAATTTAATTGAATTTTAGTTTCACATGATCACTGTATCAGTGCTGACATTGTGATCACATGATTGGTTTACTTGTCCCTGCAATTTTCTACATGGCAAAATTTAAGGCTAAGCTTGGTTAAATTTTAGCAAAGCTAAAATTAGTTACTACTAGTTCAGTTTTTGGCACAATCACTCCAGTCATCCCTAAAGAGGGATAACCAATAATTAAAAAAAGAATGGGTATGATTTAGTGATGGATATTGTGGGGTAATGTTCTTTTTTTCAGTTGTTCTTTTTCTAATTCATCTAGCAATCCCACCGGCAAAACACTCTGTGTCCTGTGGTGACAACATTTACTCACTGTTCTGTATAAAAAGCAGCGTTGTCACCCTAGAAAGGGATTACAACACACGTCCTTTAACTCTATTAGCCGGTGTTGTTCTGAAGTTAGCATACTGATTTACCAAGACATAATAGAAGTTTATTTTAAAGGTTTACACATCCTTTTAGGCTTTGCCTGTGAAAAAAATTGTAACAATCCTTTCATCTGTCCCTTTTGTTTCCGCAGAGTAATTGGAATCACGGTGCAGCCTGCAGCAGACGGTATGTAAATAAAATTCCAAAAACACTATCATTATTTATAGTAATTTCAGTCATTAAAGAGAGCAAAGCCGACTTCCCCGCGATAAACAGATCATTTTCCACCAGGCGGCTCAGTCTCTATGAGTCACATAATACACTGGCCATGTTTGTTTACATCAATGAAAGATTCATTTAAGCAACGTGGGAATACAAATCAGTAAACTTCTATTAATGCTTAGCAAACCTTCGGAGATTGCTGCATCCAGGTTCCACACAACTTCTCGCGTGTTCAGCGGGAGCTGCTTCCTGCATGATAAGTTGTGTCACTCTGCCTGCTCCCTCATACTGATACTCATACTCATACTCATATTCTGGCAGGAACTCCTAGCATGGACACCATACCCATCCTGTATTTAATGGCCCTGATTTATAAAAGCTCTCCAAGGCTGGAGAGGATACACTTTTATCAGTGAACCAGGGTGATCCAGCAAACCTGGAATGGATCTGGTCCAGGATTGAAAACATTTGCTAGCAAATGACTTTGAAGAATCTATTCCAGGTTTGCTGAATCACCCAGCTTCGCTGATGAAAGTGTATCCTCCCCATCCTAATTGGCTACCTGAGGACCACACATGACGTGTAAGGACTTCTTTTAGGACAAACTGTAAAAACCTGCCAGATTCTACCCAAAAGGAAAAAAAAAAAAAGTTGTTTCAGCCTTTAGTGTGTATAAATATATAAAAAAAGGCACACATGTCCAACTTGCCAAACATTGGGCAGCATGGTGGCTCAGTTGTAAGCACTCTGGCCTTTGCAGGGCTTGATCCCATGTTTGAATCCCGGCCAGGACACTATCTGCATGAAGGTTGCAGGTTCTCCTTGTTTGTGTGGGTTTCAGACTATGGTATGGACTTTAGATTGTGAGCTCCTGGGGGCAGTTAGTGACATAACTATGGACTTTGTAAAGTGCTATGTAATATGTTGGTGCTATAAAAATACTGAATGATAATATTAGCATTCCTTATGTTAGTTGTAGAGAATGCAGGTGTCTAGATCTCAGTTGATGTTTCTGAGAAATTCCCTACTAAAAACAACCACAGAAAAAAAAACTATTTCTTGAGCAAAGTTTTTTATAATTAACTCCTATGTACTGCCTCTCTCCCTCTGCTGATAATACTGGCAATACGAGGGGGTGCTGAGAAGTTCCTGGCTTTGCCCAGAAAGAAGAGAGCCAGAGTTATGAAATAACACATTTATTCAACATCTTCCCACCTGAGACTTATACACTTGGTACAGCATAGTTGCAGCTTTTCTAAACCGTTCAAATAGAAATCCTTTGGTTGGGCCGCAAACCAGCTCTCAGCAGTATCTTTGATGTCAAATGTCCTCAAAATGTTGCCCCTTCAGGTGTTGCCGGGTCAGTTGGGGTTTGGGGGCGCCCACTGCGGGGCTCTTCTTTAATAGTGAAATGCCCAGTCTTGAAACGAGATTTCCAGGTTTTGACAGTGCTGTAGGAAGGACACTTCTCCCCCAGTGTTTGTGACATCTCAGTGTGAATGTCTTTTGCTGACTTTCCCTAGAGAAATAAAAACTTCATGATGGCTCGTAACTTCAACAACGTGAAACTTGCTTGTGTCTCTGCCATCACAGATTCTCACTAAAAGAAAAAACAGTTTTAAGAATAGCAAAGACCTGATATTTGCACAGTTACATACTAAGATATTAGGCTGTCATATGCCCCCATACTCATTATTCTATTTCATCTGGAAGGGGGCAAGGCCAGGAACTCCTCAGCACCCCCTCGTATGCCTGTCAAAATGACAGCCAGGAATTGCTTTGTATTACATAAGGAGCTGCTGTCAAAAGGAAGCCACTTCAGTGTAAAATAATGACACTGGCAAGTAGTCTACAAACGTCATTGATGAAATACAATATATCAGTGTATTATTCCATTGTATTTCCTATCTCATTCAAATATACATCAAAGGTGTGAACTTTTATTATTAAGCATTAGGCAAGTGTTTCTCAACCAAGGTTAGTCCAGAGGCTGCTGGGAGCTCCTTGAGCATTTTGTGACTCTCAGGTCAGTTTAAGTGACTGCAATGATCATTTTAGCTATCTGTAAGGATGACATTCTTCCCACTGGCCAGCACTGTAAGAGGAATTCTTCCCTCTGATCCTTTATTCGCACTGACCACCACACTAATATACTGTGAGCTGTGGATATAGTACAGAGGTTCTCTGAAGACCTGAAAGTTATTTCAAGGGTTCCCTCAAGTTTAAATGGTCGGATACACTGCATTAGTTAGTTCTAATAATCTTTGATTAACTCCTTCCTCCCATTTTCCCATAGCTATCCTGCCATTTTTTTAATAATTTGTTTGGGGTCCATTTATTAATCATTAAATCTGCTATTCACCAAACATTCTTTAATTAACCAATGCACAAAACTATTCAAATACGCATGGGCTAAATAACATCAGCTAGAACTCGGATCACAGGATTCTGGGTAATTCTTTTCTGTTTTGATTCGGCAGGTGAAGGCAAGCCACCAAAGTCACCTATTTCTCTAACAGATGTCGGAACCGAGGAGTTCTTCCAGAAGCTGACAACACAAATAACAGAAATGGTTTCTGCCAAGATCAGCCAAGGTTTGTCTAATATGCATACAATTCAGTGCATTGGTGGATGTGTCTTGCTTTGTTCTCAGCCTTTTATAAAATACGTAAATGAAACTAAATGTACAAACATGGCAGTCACAAGGCAGACAGCTTCTGTAGAGTAGATTTAAATCTATTTCTATATGTGGAAGCTTGCGGCCTCTCCTGCTATTACATTTCTGAGTGCACATGCTCAGAGATGAGTATATAAAATAAAGCAGATGGTGTAGGGTGACCTGTGTAGGATCTGTATGACTGGGGTACAGCTTTTATTTTTCCTAATCTTTCAAAATCTTATTTTAGTCCTTTTTTGTAGCATTTTCTACCAGGGAAGCCTCCTGTAATGCAGGAAAACATTTCCCGGGACACATTGTAGAACTGGGTGCTCACAGAGCAACTCAAGAAACTATGTAATCCAAGTAAATGGTGCTTTACAAAGGGTGACTACGATAATGGTGAATTCAGAATTCAGCTAGAAGTGTTGTCACCAGATTGAATGAAGTGGATACTACAAATTTCCTAGGGCAACATCAACAACATCAGTATCAAAAGAAACATGATGCAAAATAATGAAATAGAAAGTTATATGTTGTTTTTATTTTTAACCACAGATGTTCCACAAAATTCATTTTTTATATCTAAACTTAAAAAGTAAAACAATATATAAGATCAACATACACTGCCAAAAAATTGACCCCCAACAGATCTGGGTACATTGGCCCCTGACAAGAGGAAAGATGGGGGTAAATTAAGCAGCAAATAAACAGTCAGTTCTAGAAGGCGATTTGGTACAATCAGGAAAAAAAAAAGTGAAAAGTGTTCAGATCTGTGTGATTCTGGCAAGGGAGAAATTGTAAAGCTTTTTTTTGGGAGGTGGGGTGGATAGTCTATCTGGTCTGCTCCCACAAAAGGTATCCTGTAGCACAAATTGCTGAAAAACGTAATGCTGGCCCAGTCTGTATGGACCCAGATCAACCATTTTCCACCACTAAAAGGGCACATGAGCTTCAGAACTGGAAATGGAAGTAGGTAATCTGGTCTGATGGATCACCTTGACTTTTAGATCATGTGGATAGCCATGTGTATCATGTGTTTACCAGGGGAGGCCATGGCAGCAGGGTACCCTGTAGGAAGGGGGCAGGCTGGCAGAGGCAGCAGAATGCATTATGGGATAAAGGCAAACCAGTGCAAGCTTAGGGAATGTGCTGCAAATTTCCTGGTGCCTGGATCCTACACAACACTGGGCTAGGGAGTTAATTGTTTTTCAATGTTCGATCAATGTACATTTTCCTATGACATAAAACCTACAAAAATAAACTAAATTTCCCTTTAAAATGTTCAAGTTTAATATTGTGATATAGCTGGTAAGATGATTCACTTTTCTACAAAAAACATCCTTTCAATGGTCTTTATATATATTGCATTGTTTATATCCAGTAGGAAATTCATCTTTGACTCAGACTGTGAAAAATGTCAAATATTGCGCACATCTGTTTGCGTCACACCTTGTATTAGTGTCACAGTTATTAGGACAGATTCATCGACAGGAGTGGGATTGCGTTGGCGGTTGAACCTGTAACAGTGTGAAACATTATATATTCAGTATGATGTTTATGCTGAATGATACCACATAAGGCTTACCTGAGGTTATCAGTATTCACAGATTGGAAGGAGATTAAACTGAGGGAGACAGAGTTCCTGAGTCCTTGTTTCATGCTGAGAGAGAACATTATTCCGTGTTCGGCGTTCAGTATATACATACATTTATATTCTCCAGCAGCTTCACTTCACTTACCCAACACAGTTTTCTGATCTTCACTGGAACAAAGTTTCTTTACTTATACTCAAGAAGAAAAATGTCATACATTGTAGCATACCTGTCCTTTAATGAGGTGGATGCATTAGTTTTCCTTTAAGGCTAAGTATGTTTCCTACATGTATAGAAAATACCTTTTGATCCTAATAGAAATTTAGTGTTCTCATTGCTGTCTGATAAGCAAAAATATACCTTAAAGCGGAACTAAACTCAAAAACATAAAAACACACATACCTTTAATCCCAAAGATCTGTCAGATTTCTTCATTTGGGTCCCGCGTTGCCCTGGTATCTGTCTTTCGCCTGGCGCTGAAATCCTCTTCTGGGATTTTCTTCCTAAGTCACCCGATCTCGCACTGCGCATGCGTAAGATTGGCAATTTTTTTCTTCCATTAAAGAAAGGGCTCCTTCTGCACATGCTCAAGATCAGGGCATGCACAGAAGAAGCAGCCAAGAGCCTCCCGGGATGTGTGACATAGTTATCCCAGGAAGCTTTCTGGATATTATACAGCAACAGTTCTGTATATTATAAGTAATACTATCAAGATAGTGATAGACATGAACTAGTTTCCTAAATTCACCCAGTGGAACTTTTTTATAGTTTGTTTTAGCACTCTGATGGTGACTCACGTGACATCCCATTCCTGCTTCTCTAAACTCTTCTTTTTTGCTGATGCAGAATGGTAGTAAATAGGGGGTCACAAAATTGATAATAATTGATTAATATTAAAGAACGACTTAGCCATCACAAAGGTTTTTTTTTTTTTTACATTCAGAGGGGAAATATTTTATTGGTCAAAGCTTGTTAAGAATATTGGACACAATCTCTTGTTTGGAGAATGCCTCATTGTGTACTTGCAATGCTTGCTTGATACCAAAGTTTTTTTATGACTGTCCACTTGGATTTAAGCTTCTTTCACCCTTATGTTTGTCATTTTATAGCTTCACTTCGTGTGCCTGGAATGCCCGGTATGGATAGTGATGATGAATCCAAGACGCCCTCTGCTTCACCACGTCATGGCAGATCCAGACCATCCTCCATTGCTGTTGAGTCTTCATCAGAGTCAGAAGATGGGGACTCCAGAGGAGAGGTAGAGAGCAATGGCTTTAGAATAATCAGTATGTCAATCTGTATACATTGGGTTCCTGCTGATATAACTGTGAGTTAAAGGGGTGAAACAACTAAATGATGACTTTTGGAGGAATGAAGACCAGAGCATCTTATTTAAAGAACCCTCAGTTGTAAAAATGCCTATGGGTCAAACTTCGAATTTTTATCTGATGGACTTCTGTTTCCCTCCTTCCAGGCAAAGGTATGGGCTCTTACAGGGCTCACATCGTTGCATACCTAAAAATATTTTGGATGACTGTAGTCCACATTACAGTTTCACATGGCCTTTTGTCAGGGCTCAGAGGTACTAGCACTAGGCCAGGACATTATCTGCATGGAGATCATTCTTCCCACATTCCAAAAACATGCAGTTAGGGTAATTTGTTTCCCCCAAACAGACCATAGACTGTGGTAATGACAAATGACTATGGTAGGGACATTAGATTGTGAGGGGCAGCTAGTGACATGGCTATGGACTTTGTAAAGCACTGCGCAATATGTCAATGCTATACAAATACTATGTAGTAATAATTATTATTTTTAGAGTTTCCAGATATTTGGGCCCTGTTAATATATTTGCTATTAAAATTTTAAAATGTGAAAAAAAGCATGCAAGTGCAAAATAGTATTGTTTTTTGCTATCTAGTGCCGGGGCAAGGTTCTTAGGGCAAAAAGGCCAAAGTTTGCCACTTCTTCAATGAGCTGTGAACCACTTAAACTGTATAGGTTGCAGGTCCAGACCTTTTTGGGCTCCCTTCTTTTTGAAATGCCCACCCATGCCAATCCATGTCTCTTTTGGGGAAATTTTACCTTCTGTATTGACAGGAAGTAAGAACAGGATCAACAAGGCAAAAGAAAGACGAAAACACATTTTAGGCAAACCAGTGAAGGGGTTTGGTTCTTAGAATGTATAATTGCTGTTTGTGTCCACCTGTGCCAAGGATAATCCATACAAGCGACAGAAGGTGAAACAAGCTTATAGAATTTGAGCATGTTACATTTTGGCAATTCTAGCCATGGTAGTAATAGATTGTGAACAATTTTAGAAATTTGTAAATATTCTTGGAGGGTTTAAAAGTGATGATCTGATTGGATCATGAGGGGAAAAGACTTGGACCCTCAAATTTACCAATATGAATACCTAGGCAGCTTTGTCTTTAAATGTTCTCTCAGCTTTATGTTTGTATGGAGATTTGTTTATGACAATATCCTTATTTATGATTCCAGATATTCGACATCTACGTGGCCACAGCTGACTACAACCCAATAACAGTTGACAAGGAAACAATAACTCTAAAAGAGGGTCAGTATGTTGAAGTCCTTGACTCTGCCCATCCACTTAAGTGGCTTGTCAGGACAAAACCAACCAAGTTTAGTGCCTCCCGTCAGGGATGGGTGTCTCCTGCTTACCTGGATAAGCGATTAAAGGTAATTATTTTTTCATGTAAGGAAAGCTTCAGTACAGATATAACCTATATCATTTTTATCCAAGACAGTTTGTAATGCATATTTATTCAATAAATTTGAAATAAATTTAATAAATTTCCCAAAATTTTACAATCCTCCTTTCTTGCACCTGCATACCTTACGCTAGCCACATAGCATCCAAAACTATTCATCTACTAGACGATCAATAAAAGAAAAATGTAGAACCAATCAAAATTTAATTAAGGGAAGGAAGGATTTTTTAATCAGTATGTTGTTTGAAATCTAATTTTTTTATCAACATCTAATGAATTTTTTTACAATTTCTTTTTTGTGTTTTAATTGATATTTTCAATAGAATTTTTAGATATAATAGGTAATTCATATTATCTACTGAAAAATGTATAGTACAATTAAATAAATATAAAGTGCAGAATATCTGTTTTTTTATATCTTTATATATGTGTTTTGGTTTACAACACAACTGTAATTTACTTTGGAAAATTTTCAATAAAATCTATGAAATACAAATTAATTATTATAAAGATTGCCATCTAATGAAAATACCACCTAGAGAACATCAGACTCTCACATAAGTTTATAAATGCTTTCATCTTTTATTCAAAAATTTACACATTTTTCACACTGACTTTTTTAGACAAAATATATGAGTTATTGAAAAAAGTTGATTCAAATATTTTCTATTTGGGCTTAATGTGAAGAACAAGTGAATCTTGTGTTAAAACAATGATAAAAAGACCTTAAGCTTTATACCCAGCATAACAAATTTTCTCAAGTAACCATTTACGAAAAATGTATTTTTAAGTGTTGTTTTAGCTAAACTTGATAGACTTGTGTCGTTTTTCAACCTTTAACTATGTTGTTTATTGTTTGTGTCAAGCTATCAGCTGAATGGGGAGCAGGAGATGTTGTTGAATTTTCAGGAGAATCTATTTCAGAAGAAGATTATAAGAAGAAACTTAGGTATTTAAAAGCTGGGCTGTTGTCAGACCCCATTGCCGTACCACCAAGTATCAGGTTGAAGTTAAATGCCTCCTTTTTTTCTTCCTAGCATTCTTGTTCAGGATCTTCTCAGCTCGGAGAAGGAGTATGTACAAGACCTTCAGTTCTTGTTTACCCATCATATAAAATACACAGAGACATGCACTGATATTCCCGAGACTGTGGCCAGTCAGAAAACTATTATTTTCAGGAACATCAGTGACATTGGTGACTTCCATGCCAGGTCTGTATAAGATACATTTATTAACTTTTTTTAGTGAGTCTAACTATGGCATCAAAGTCTAAAACAAAGTAAAAATTCCGTTTTATAATAAGGTAAATATATTTCCCTTTTACAGAACTTTCTTCCAAGAACTTAAAAATTGTGACACAGATGATGACATTGCCATGTGCTTCATCAGGAATGAGGAAGAGTTTAATAAGTACATAATGTACCTGGTTGGCCGTGTGCAGGCTGAGTCTGTGGTGGTCAATGATGCCATTCAGGAGTTTTACAGAGTACGTATGAGTTCTATAAACTATTTTTGAAGCTTAATGTTCAATACTCCTAAAGTCAAACCTACTGAAACCTACACAACAAATTTTCCACTTTGATTTTGTGTATTATATTTTGGAATTATTGTGTACCTGTAATATCTTGTACCTGAGTATAAACCAAGAATTTTATTTGACCTGAAACTAAAAAAAAAGACTCCCAGCACAAAGGATAATTTTAGAGTCCCACCCCAATCAACTCTAAAATACAAAATACATTACCTTGTGAGTCAATGAGGTTTTCACTTTTTCTCCTTAGGGGGATTTTTTCACATTAATGGTGATGGGTGCATTTTGTACCCTAGATTATTAATCAATGCAGTTTTCCCATTTTTTTCAGGTAAATGTAGGTACTTTGGGTCATAGTTGGATCAGTTTATATTTTAATATATACACTATTTTATTTTAGGATCAATGATTTTAGGATATATTCTTCTCTGAGTGAATGTTCTTGATATTGAAACTAGTATTGCTTATATTAAAGAGATCCTAGTGAATACAACCTATTCAAAGTCTATTCACACAGAAGAATAAATACCCTACCAACAGTTGATCTCAATTCCTAAGATCCTAAGAACTTTCACTCAGCTGGTTGGAAAATTATGATCTGCATGATGATTTTGGGTCAATGACTGACTAAATAGCAAAACTTTATTTATTGTCAGGAAATGAAACACAATCTATCTACTCTCCAATGGAAAAAAATATTGTAACAGCTTATACAACAAGCTATCTTGGACTTAAAACCCTACTCATTACTAGGTTAAACCAACTTACAGTTACAGTAAAACTTTATTGTATAGATGCTATTTAAACCCCTACTTTTCTTTTCTTTTTCTCTTTACCTTTATTGCAGACAAACCATACATATGTCAAACCATACATTGCCCTAAGGACACTTAGGGGATGGCAAACTTCATCACATGGGGGGGGGGGGGGATACTTAGCAAACAGTCTTATATTTTATTCCATCATTTATCTTGTTTAAAATAAACTCAAATTTATGATTCTGGTACAAGAACAATTGAACTTAAAAGCTTTAAATGAACTTAAAAGCTTTCTTTTGTGCTTTTTAATGCAATACTAACAAAATCACTGAATAAAATGAAAATAAAAATTAAATGTGATGATGTGTTTTTAAGCTACAGACAGACATTTAGGACTCTAAATAAGGAGTTCGAAAGTTCTGAAATTCACTGACAGTTTTATCTCTCTACAGGTCTCCTATTAAAACCATGACTCTTTCTGCCACCTAGTGGCTAATAGTCAAAAATGCACAGCTGTTATTATAGGAAATTAATTGGAAAGAAACAAAGTATATGAGTGAATTGAAAAGGGAATCATTTATAAACAAACCCCAGCTATAGTTTAGGTTGATGTTTTTTCCCCCAGAGTTTCACATCATTTTTAAAACTGAACTTTACACAAATTTTATGTACCCTTGAAATAGATCCCCCTCCTCACTGCATAGGATAATTGCCTATTTAAGGGGATGAAGCTGCAGATGTAAAACTTACCTACTCCTTTACTGTGCAACCCAATGCTTTTGTAGATTTGTAGATGGAGCCTTGGCATCATCTTGTACAGTGGAGGACTTGCACTAAAGGGGATGCCATCAGTACTCAGGGTAGCTTAGGAAGAGGTTTCAGGAGACTGATCTGGAGCTGTAGAGGAGAGCGCCACCTTCTGCATGGAGTGAGAAATGCATTTTCTCCTCCTGTCTTATCCCCTATAAAAAGCATTGGGAGAGAAACCCACTGCAAGGTTGAAAAAATATTTTTGCCTGGAAATTAAAACGTTTGGAAATTTTTAGCATTAGATATATAGAATGTGTTATACATGCATTGTATTCCTCCCTTGTCTTTAAATGTAATAAATAATTAACAGGTGAACATTTGCTCCCCTAGAGTTATGTATTTTCCAACTGTTGTTCACCTGCTAATTAGGCTCAATTCATGAATTATACATCCCGTGTACAGCCAGCCTTTGTGCATCTGACTATAGACCTGTTATCCAGTAAATAATTATAATATTTAGAATCTATCAACTGTGCTGGAGCCTCTCTTGCATTTTTAAGGAGAAATTTCACTGAAAAGAAAGATTTTATTCACTCAAACTTTGCCACAAACGTACATATTTTTCACAATGAATTCAATTTAAAACTGTGTAATCCTTCTTTTACTCTTAAGGTAACATTTATTTAAAGTGTAGAACTATGGGTAAACAATGTGTGAATCTTGGGTGAAAACATTTATGAATAGACCCTGATGCTCACCTAATACCTGAAGTTGTTCTAAAAATTGGCGATAGAGTTGCACATTTTCTTACAGTACAGTGATAAACCACCAACCATGAAAAAGCAAATTGCACTATGAAAGGAGAAGATCAGAATAATGAAAAGTCGTGATGAAGATAATTAATATCCCTACTGTTTATTTTCTTTACTAAGCAGCCACAGCCTGAGTAGAAAATTCCAACATGCTGCAGAGAAGGACCCCTGTGCTCTGTGGAAGCAGTAGTCTCCCTGCAGAGGTCATATCAAATCACAGCTATCTAAATAGCATTAAGTGTGATCTGTGCTGATCAAGGAATCCAAGCTTTAACTCAATAAAGAGGGGAGGGGGTGGACTTTCCTATCAGCTCCTAAAATGTATTCAGCTGATTTAACCAGAAAGTTTAAGGATATTATCACTGCATTTTGGTAGCTTCTAAATGATAATATGAAGTTGTATTACCTGTCAAAGCATCGGTATTTCTTGCCATCTGTCCTGAGTTTTATACAACTTTTCTGCACACAGCCCTATCTGAAAAAAGGGTGAAAATCTAGATCTTCAGTTTCATTTTCATTTCCAGGTCATCTACCTACCTCAACCTTGCCGTTGAATGGTAAAAGGAAAGCAGCAGACTGATGATCTTTTCCCTCTGCCTTTCTGCTCTCACAGGCTCCTTGTGCTGCTTTTCCCTCTCATTCTCTGAGCTTTTCACAGGGTGCTTTATGTCAAATTCAGGGGCTTCCATTTAAAACATACATTATGTAGGCCAGGTAGTAATGTGTGACTTTTATAAATAAATAGCGTTCACATACAAAGGCGTGTTTTCTCCATCTGACTCATGTCATTATTTCTTTCAGAGATATGCAGAGGACAGGTTGGCACTTGCTGACCCCTCTAAGCCACCGGTGCCACCACTGCAACACTACCTGGAACGACCCATCAGCAGAATTCAGCGATATCAAGTCATCCTGAAGGTGAGAAATGCATCTGCTTTCTATATTGGTATGATCAGATTCAGAGATATGTTTGGATGCACTGCACCCCTGGCATGCTGTTAGACACCCGGAAATGTTCCTGGTGCAGTGCATTGCAGGGAATGCATTTCATTTACTCCACAGCTCTGTGCAGACTTCTGAAAAGCTACAAGTGTGTTCATGTAACAAAGCCACTACAAAGCTTAAATAAATACCTATGTTAAAGTGTCACATATCTGGTGGACACTGTTAACAAGGGAGGCATTTCTTGTACTTCGTGTCGAGCCGACCTGAAACTGGTAACAGGGAATGCAAAGGCCCGGAGTGACACCAATACCTGTATTACAGGGGGCAGAGGGTATTTCAGGGCTAGCAGGGGGGTAGTTGCAAGGAACAGTAAAGATCATTTCTCTGAAAAAAATCTCACCCACCTTTGCTTGTAGCTTTTCTTGGCATCTCTAGTTCTGGTGCTAGTTATTTACTCTGCAAATAAAAAATTAAAACTACAGAATAACAATCACAGTTTGCATATTTTCTGGCTCGGTGGTTTCCATTAACCCCCCCCCCCCCCCCATGGTGCTGGTCCATTTATACCATATAGTAACAATGTCATTCTATTACATTACGAATGTTTATTTATCACAGGAGATGATCCGGAACAAGGCGAGAAATGGAAAGAACTGCGCCCTGCTGGAGCAGGCTTACGCCATTGTGTCGGCCCTTACACGCCGGGCTGAGAACTTCCTACATGTATCCCTGATTGAGAACTACCCAGGAACCCTGGAAGCTCTAGGAGAACCTATCCGCCAGGTCAGTACTATTTTGCCATGCAAGGGGCAAATCCATTTGCTCCAGTTATTTATTTGTTACATTTATACATTTTAAAACACATTGCCAGTATATTTTACTGAAGTCGATCTTGATATTATCCTGATACAATGACATGTATAAGAGAATCCAGCTAAAGTTAAAGCTTATATAACTTTATTGTAATTAGATTATAGATATATAAGTGGAAGTATGAGTCGATATATTGTTTTTGTGTAGGGCCATTTCATTGTCTGGGAAGGCGCCCCAGGAGCCCGAATGGCTTGGAAAGGACACAACCGTCATGTCTTCCTCTTCAAGAATTATCTAATCATCTGTAAACCCAAACGAGACACCAGGACAGACACGTACAGCTACGTCTTTAAAAACATGATGAAGGTCAGTGGATGAATTGCCTCCTCTTGTTACTTGTGTATACTGTACAATACCAGAATATCTTTTGATTTTGTGATGCTCCATCAATCTTATTTTCACAGTTGACAAACGTTGATGTGAATGATCAGATTGAAGGCGATGATCGGGCCTTTGAATTATGGCATGAGCGAGAAGACTCTGTCCGCAAGTATCTTTTACAAGCTCGTACTGTCATCATCAAGAACTCATGGGTGAAGGAGATTACTGGCATACAGCAAAGATTCAGCCTGCCACTGTGGAGTAAGTCATTTTGTGTTTTCATTCTCTGGAATGTTCTGTTACTAGAACTTTTGTCCCAATTGGAAGACATTGCGTAAATTTAGCCACCAGGACAATTGCATGGGATTAATCATTGCAGCAGGGACAGGCAAAGAAAAAGATGAGATATGGGGTCTGACCTAGGAAAGGTGAACATACTAAGGTTTGTGAAGGGTTTGAACGGCATCCCATTGAGGTCTAGGAGATGAATCTTCCACTTTAAAATGGATGGATTGGGAATTAAATGAAATGGAAGTGGGTGGAATTTTTTTATATACTTCGTATGTCACCAGTCTGTAGGGTTTTTTGTATGTGAAGATCTGGTGTTTTTACTAAATCTGTATATACCCATGTCAAGTTTGCTTTTATGGACATTTTGTATTTAAAAGGACTTAACTGAGTTGCTGATCAATACAACTTGTTAAGAAGAGAAAATACTTTATTAAACCATGCCCTAAGAACCCTTGTCCAAACAAAATGCTTGTTTTGGGTCAGTGACTCGGAAAGCTGCAACTACAAAGATTGTCCACAAGATTTTAAAACTATGTCTGCAGAAATTTGTGCCCATTTCTGAAGTCAGGTACTGATGTTGGATAAAAGAATTGTCTTACATTCAGAGTTTCAGTTCATCCCAAAGGTGTTAAGTAGAATTGAGGTCAGGGCTCTGTGCAGGACACGCAAGTTCCTCAGCATCAAACCAAATCTTTATGGAGCCTGCTTTGTACAAGGCTGGAACAGAAAAGGTCTTTGTATTCTGTAGTAGTAGCAGTGCCCTTCATTGGAAATGTCTAAACTCAATCATTATGATGGAAGTCCAATGAATTATTAAAACATTGGTTCTAGTGGACCATTGAAATTGAATAGGCAAAGACAACTAGACCTTTCAGTAGAACAATGTTAATCAGATCTGATCATATTAAATGGGTACTAGCATAATGCAAGGATCAACAAAGACATTTTTGGTGTTTAAGTTTTAATTATATAATTGACTTAAATTAAAGACATTGTGGAAGAGGAACAGATCTGAAGACTGTGTTCATTGGAAGGGTAGCTTTGTGATGTTTGCCATTGCTGTCTTAGCTTTTTATTAAACCAGTTTTGAGTTTGTTCTTGATTTATGTGTTACAGATCCTCCGCAATTCATTGAAGTTCTGGCAGATTGTACAGCAGAGTTGGGAGAGACTGTCAAACTGGCATGCCGCGTCACTGGAACTCCAAAGCCTACTGCCACCTGGTACAAAGGTAATCTTTTCATTCATTTTACTTACAGTTCACCAAATGTGGGGTATTTTAATGACCAGTGATTTGTTGAACAAAGGTTGAACTAGCATGGACACACGGCCACAAAAATCCTTGAAAAAACATCTCCTCTTTATCTAAAATGAAAAAAAAATTTTTTAAGGGAAAGTCAAGTGCAATTTGACCTTTTTGGGTGAAATGCTGTTTTTTTTAGTGAATCTCCTCTTTCATTGCACACACAGATGGTCGAGCAGTGGAAGTGGATCCCCATCACATCATCATTGAAGACCCTGATGGCTCCTGTACCCTCATATTGGATAATATGACAGGAGCGGACTCAGGACAGTACATGTGCTTTGCCTCCAGTGCAGCCGGGTATGCCAGCACATTAGGAAAGATCCTCGTTCAAGGTGATTATTTATCCTGTATTCTGCATAAGATACCTTTTATTACCGTTATATGTCAGCCCTGTCCAGTTCTCCCCGTTTGAGAATTTAAGTAGAACTGATAGCACTTGACAAGAAAGAAATCATGACTCAAAAGCTAAGAAGGATAGGTGTGTGCGTTAGCCAAGGTTTGCGCCCCAAGTGCCCCATAGTGTACATAGATTAGAGTTTCTCAACCAGAGTTCCTCCAGAGGTTGCTAGGGGTTCCTTGAGCAATAAGCAATGTGTGCCTCTCAGGTCAGTTTAGGTGACACCAATGAACTTTTTGGCTATCTGTAAGGGTGACATTCTTCCCAATGGCCAGCAATGTAAGAGACATTCTTCCTACTGACCACCACCACTTCTATGTATAGTAATCATAGAAGGGGTTCCCTAAGACCTGAAAGTTATGTCAAGTGTTCTCCCATGTTAAAAAGGTCGAGAAACACTGATAGATAAAAAGCCAGCTACACACTGATCATGTCAATATAAAACTTTCTTCTTCCAGAAACATTGACATGCAGAACCTTGGCATGGATCTCTTTGCTCCCCAAAATAAAAAAAAGTTTTATGCTGATGTCATTAATGTGCACCAAGTGGTTTCTCCGTGTAGAGCTGACAACACTGCTTGGGATTTCAGTGCAATAGAGCCAATGTTGTTAGCTCAACCCGGACTTTAGGAGATCATGTATCTGTTGTAGTACAGGGAACTCTCCCTGTATTGCACACCTGTACTGTGTGCTTATATAAATATTTCTTCCTTTTGTTCTGAGATATACTCTAAATTTTATTTATGCCTCTTTACATTTGTATTTTCATTTCTCATGTTATTTCTAATTTTTGACAAATGTTACTAAATACTTTTGGTACCAATAATAATTCACTGTTATGTGCACTTTAGCATATTTGAAACGTGTTTTATTGTTGATTCATTATGCAACGTGAACAAAAAAAACACTCAACACAGGGATTTCATTTCAATGGGTCTGCTTCATAGGTGGAAAAAAACAGCATGGCCTATATTTTAAAAATGCATTAAGCTGCAGCGAATAACTGTGAGTTGGCCACATCAGAGTGACTGGGAGATCTATGTGAAATGCATCTTAATGCAGACGCTGCAGACAAAACCGACATCTGAAATGTATAGTTTTATTATATAATTTTTTTGGCATTGAGGGGTGAAAGAAGATTCAAATAAATGTATATGATTCAAGTGAGGTCATCTGTGACCTAAAGTGTACCTCCAGCAAGAATGTTTTTCTAGAGGTAATAAAACATCTCACAATGGCCAATATGACAAAATGAAGGCAAATCTCCCCAACAAAGAAAACAAGCAGAATTGAAACTTCAACAGAGTTTCCAGCTCTCTGTCCAAAACTACAAAAAATATTTGTGTCCAAAATTGCTACTTTAAAAATCAACTCCTTCTCTTTTTGTGATTTTTGGAAGAGGTCCCTGGAAATATTGTAATAACATAATGCTCATCATATATAAAGAAAAATTCAATATATATCCTATAACAGGGCCACTTGACAGATTTTGTATGTCCATGCTTGCATTATCCAATTGCTTGCTTATCTTTTTATAAAATATAATGATACAAACATGTACGCTTGTATTGAACAAAGATAAATGTTGTGCCAATGAAAATGCAGAAGTTGTTTCCTGTTATCTTAAACATGTTGGAGGTTTGGGACAAACATCCTAGGAGCGGAAAATTCCTTGAATTACCTTGAACCAGGCCGGCTGTAGCAGCAGCTTGCAGGGATCTCAAAAACACCCCCTCTCCTCTTCCAAAGACGAGCTATTCCATGACTCAGAACTATGAAACAATATATTAGAACAGAGTTCAAGGCCTGTCACTGCGATTCACGCACACAGCTAGAATTATTCACTTTGCTTTCATCCTAATTAAGCCAAATTATGAAGTCGTTCCCATTATTGTGCAAGCAGAATCTGGGCACAGAGAGAAACAAATTACTTCAAGTCTGTTATTGTTGCCTTAATCATATTAGTTTTTTCCATTTTCCTTTGGATATATTAGGAATCTATAATCTTACATTTTCACCTAATGAAAACAATCCTAAAGGGGAGTGTTAAAGCCTGATTAAAGTTTAAGCAAAAAATATCTAACTGGATTGAGGCTCTAAAAGTAAAACTGTTTAAATGGTTTACTGAGGTCATCCTCAAAACAAAACCCCAAAGCTCATTCTAGGTACCTCTGGGACCTCTACTTTCTGTATATAATCAGTAGTCTTCTGCAGCAGTCTGCCACACCCCCAACTGAGTCACAGCTAGCACTCTCCAATCAGCTGGGAGCATTATATTTGTTGTTTGCCCAAATCCAACTCTGCTTGGTGGAGGTGGAACTATTGCAGAGAGACTACCACTTACATACAGATAGCAAAGGTCCTTCTATACAGCCTGGGGAAAAGAAGTTTGGATTAGAACTGAGGTTTTAGAATCACTTACCAGCTCAGTATGGGAGAAAACAAAAAAGGCAATGTGCTTTGCAATGAAAGCAAATTGATAAACTGCCTAAAAAGTCTCAAGACTTTCCTTTATACTTTCCTTTTTCTTTTTTCTTTCCTTTTCCTTTCCCATTTTCATTGTCTTTCTCCTTTCCTTTATCCTCCACTCTCCTTTTCTTTTTCATTTTTACTCTCCTTTCCTTTCTCCTTTCACCTTTCTTTATTCCTTTTCTTTCCTCTTTTGTTTTTTCCTTTCTTCTAACCTTCCCTTTTTTTTCCTTTTTATTTCTTTATTTCTTTCCTCCTTCCTTTTCTTTACTTTCTTTATTTCTTTTCCTCTTTCTTTTCCATTATCCTTTCCTTTCCATTCTGCTTTCTTTCCTTTCCTTTTTTTCTTTCCTTTATCCTCTGCTTTCTACTCTCCCTTCCTTTCCTTTCTTCTTTTATTTTTTCCTTCCTTTTTAATTTCTTTTCTTTCTTCTTTCATTTCATTTCCTTTCTTCTATCTTTCTTTCTTTCTTTCTTTCTTTCTTTCTTTCTTTCTCTCTTACTTTTTCTTTCTTTTCCTTTCTCTCTTTCCCTTTTTTCTTTCTTTTTCTTTCTTTCTTTCTTTCTTTCTCTCTTACTTTTTCTTTCTTTTCCTTTCTCTTTCTTCTTTGTTTTCCTTTTTTCTTTCCTTTCATTATTATTATTAATAAACAGGATTTATATAGTTCCAACATATTACGCAGCGTTGTACATTAAATAGGGGTTGCAAATGACAGACGAATACAGACAGTGACACAGCAGGAGAAGAGGACCCTGCCCCGAAGAGCTTACAATCATCTATCTATTCCGTTCCCCTTTCTTCTTGCCTTCTCTTTTCTTATTTCCTTTCCTATTGCTTTCCTTTCTTCTTTACTTTCCCTTCCTTCTTTTTCCTTCCTTACACTAAATATTATAATATTTTTTCAGTTCCTCCAAGATTTATCAATAAGCTGCGCAATTCTTATTTTGTGGACGGCGAAGATGCTCGGTTTACATGCACTATTGAGGGAGCTCCATACCCACAAATACGGTGAGTACCTTTCCGGACAGAGTAACATTACGCTCGTAATATTTTCATGTTAGCTGCCCGCATTGTATGTGTATTAAAGAAAACATAAATGTTGAATAGAGAATTATTTGAATGTTATTGAACAGTATTTGAGCATCTTTACAAAATTAATTTTTAGGAGTTCACCGAATACTGCCAGTGATTGTGCTAGTAAGAAATCAACCGTTTTATAACGAAAAATGTAACACTAGAGGTCATTTTTCACTTCAATTTTTTCACACCTTAAAATATTTTCCATTCTATAATAATCTAGTATGTGTTAGCATAAATCTATATTAGTAAAAAAAAAAAAAATAACACCATGAGGTCTATTTATGAAACCGGAAATCTGATATTCCCTAGTGGAAATCTTCTAGGTCCAGGTGTTTCAATGGCAATAATTAATTCCCACCAAGGAATGTGTGAGGGAATGTCAGATTTCCTTATCTTAAAATTGAGTCCCAAATGTTGATTGATTATACATCTAAATACTTAAAACCGAAGGGAAAAAAAAAACAAGAATGAGCCAATTTCTTTTGATATGAACTCTTTCTATATTCTTTAATAATTCCACGGGAAAAGGGCAGGAAAAAATGCCAACCCTACTTGCAACCACAAATTCTTGTGTGAAACTAAAAGGGATATACCAGTCTGACATGCAACATTGGCATTTTAACTGATTCAGAGGATGCAGCTTGCCAATCAGAAGCTGTTTTCTGTTTGCTTATCCTTGTTGTCTGCAGCTTCTCTATCATACACATAGATTGATATAAACCACTCAGCATTAGAGAGAAGGTTTTCCAAAAGTAGTTTTACTTTACATAACCCTGGCTTTGGTTTCATCTGTTCTCTGGGAACACAGGTGGTACAAGGATGGACATTCACTGCCGGAGTCTAATAAACACCAGACGTTCGGTGAGCCGAGAAGCGGAACGCTGGTCCTAGTCATAAAGAATGCCAGCAGGGAAGACATCGGCTATTATGAATGCGAGGTATGGGCCTGAGGCTTTTATTTTTACACCTGACAGATTGTTTTAAAAACTTTCTGTAAAAGTTCTTCTGTAGGTCCCATCTGGACCAATTCTCTTCTTTGTCTGTTGTGTCTCCTCCTCAATTAATAGGCAAGAAAACTCAGGTCTTTTTCTTAAACAGTGAATCTGACATTTAACAAGCATCCTCTGGTGGAGAATTATACAGATCTATTTCAGTTATTGATTCTTCAGTAGAGAACGTTTGGTTAATATGAGTTTCACTGCTTTATAAGTAGACTCCATAATGATTTTGGACAATATTTCTTTTTTTTTTCATTTCTTGGTATCACATAATTGGTGTGAGAAATAAATCACACAACATCAGTACTTTATGCCTTATGGTAAAATCCAGCCCCCCCCCCCCCCCCATTCTATACTGGGTGCAAAACTTGCATAGGTCAAAATTCACAGGGCATAAGTAATGCAATGACAAGACCACTCTTTAAATCATTGCTGCAACATTTTGGGTCCAATCGTACAACTGACTTATGCAATAAAAAGAGCATATTTACATAGGAACATGCGGCATTCTGTATGAAAACTACATTTCTGTTAGAATATTTTGGTTGTTTCACTAGATGAATTGACAAGTATTGTAGTCTACGTTTTGTGCTGTCTGGCTACATTGCCTCTCGCTGTCTCAGTGTATGTTGTACAGCTGGCCATCTCACCCTAATTCTCTTTCTTTTCTCCAGCTGGTTAACAGACTGGGATCCTCACGTAGTGGAGCTGAACTGAATGTTCACACAGCAGCATCACTTGCTCAAGAAAGGAGGGGAGACCAGACCATCACAATAGAAGGTAAAGGATATATTCATATATATTCAAGCCAAATAAAATAAGGGTTTTGCTGTCTATCGTAATGCCTTATAGAAGTACTCTTACATCTTAAATCTTTTTTCAATTGGTACAAACTGATACTTTAATAACCTAGTAGCAATTTGAATATATATAGTTACACCCTGTCCATTCACTAAAGATCGATGACATCAATGAGAATGCAGCCTTTACTTTCACTTTGGAATGACAACATTACTTAGAGTGCAGCCTATCCATTTACTAGAGACCAGTGACATCACTGAGAATGCAGCCTATCCAATCACTGGAGACCAGTGACATCACTGAGATTGAAGCCTATCCAATCACTGGAGACCAGTGACATCACTGAGAATGCAGCCTATCCATTCACT
>NC_092862.1:144390682-144421352 GCF_032062135.1 Pyxicephalus adspersus
TATATATATATATATATATATATATATATATATATATATACTATTCACTAGAGACCAATAACAACACAAAAAATAATGCCTACCCAAAACTAGACACCTGTAACATAATGGTATTACACAGATCAGCCTACCCTATCAGCCTGGAATTCAGCCTACCCCTGACACTAAAGGGAAGGGAGCCTTCCATTCAATAGAGACTGCAGACATGCAAATAGACCATAAAAGTAATGAGTGGGAAGTTTTGCTGCACATTTGGTACACAATTGTCAAACAATGTCCTAAATATTTTGTTGTGTTATATGTATGTATGTATGTTGTGGGTTTTAGGAGGAAGTATTTACTTTCAGAGGCTAATTTGTGAATTATGAAATTCAGTTGTGATCTTTGATCAGTTTGCAATTTTTGGTTTGCTCTTGTGGTTGACACCTTTCTATGATGTACTTTGTGTTCTAAACATCTAAATAAATTAAAAACTGCTTCCCAGGGACAGTCAAATATCAGTAGTTGGTGTTATTTCTGCAAGACCTGATCACAGTTACAGTATATTACTATTATTATTCTTGTAATAGTCATACCCAAAAAGGTTAATCACGTTTAACTCTTGACCCTTTCTGCCCTTCTGTTTTCTTATGTTGATTATGGTGGTTAGGCTCTTTAGTTGTGTAAAGAGTTTGTCTGGGGAGAAGTACTATCTATTTTGTCCTGGTGAACATGGGATGGAAAGTGATACAAAATTGAGTTCTGGAATAGATAGGAAATGTCCTAAAGTTGGAACAGGATTTTCCGCCTTTTGTATCCATACTGTCTGTTGTATCCATAGGCCAAAAATTCTAAAAAGGGGCTGTTGGCTGCTTTTATACATGGTGCTAAATAACAGGATTCTACCAATAAATATAAAAGGGCAGATCTAAAAATTGGCAAACTTTTCAGCTGATTCAACAACTTCTGTAAATATGGGGAATGAAGTTGTTATTCTAAGAAATAGCCACTTTATCCCTTTATAAATAAGCTCTTTAAACTCAGTCAGACTTCCTTAATCATTATCCTTACAATAATCATCTGTGTGGTTCGTGAAATGCAAAAAATAAAAAAAGCTACATTTTTGTATAAAATAGGCAGCTGGTCCTAAACAGCTGATAGAAGGCAGACCTGTATTGTGCAGACGGACAGATCCAAGGCCATAGAAAACAATGCTCTTGGGTCCCTTTCGTGTAATTCTTCCCATAATTCTGGACAAAAATTACTTTTTTTACAGTATATATTAGATGACAATATGAGATCCTTGATATTTCTTAAATTTCTCTTGGATTCTGGATTCTATTTCTTGTAGAGAACATTAACAAAATTAATATTATACATGACAATGAACACCAAAGGGACAATGTCACACGCTATGTGACATTGTTCAGATCCTCACCATATCATCCATGTTCTGGTCTGAGAAAATAGTTTAGGAATAGAGATGTTTCTTTGATGTTAAATCAAAGACTTTGTTAAGATTTTCATATCTCTACTTTAAATTCAAATGTTTTAGTCTGATGGATCTCAAAAACAAGATGGTGATTTCTACATTAAAAAACCTTGGCCAGCACATATGTTCCTATTCCTAGATTTTAGATTTCCACCGTGTAATAAAGATCATTTTTGGAAGGTTTCTTTATTTATATTACCTTATAGATTGGCACCTCTCCATCCCCCCCCCCCGGAAAAAGAGCCACGTTCTTCAAACCATTACCATGATAACACATTGCTTTAAGGTCTGGATAAAGGCCAAAGAGCATTTTTTAGTTGCGATATGAATAATAAAAAGCTTGAAGAGGAACAATTCCAAAAAACAAACATTGCATCTTAATCAGAGCTACCTGACACTTACATGTGCGCTAACTGATACCCTAATCAGCTATATGTGTCTTGTACCACTGACTTACGCTAAGTCCTAAAAGGTTTGGCATGCATATACATGGTTACGATGTTTGCTAGATGTTTGCTTCTGCACTCAGCCATGAGTTTCCTTCCTTCCCATTTTAAGCCTTTAAGAATTGGACTGCCATCCCTATTCCAAGAGTAAAGATGGACGCTGTCACCACTGCTCATACTTGGCAGGTCTAGAGATGAGTAAACAATAATTCAGTCTAAGTCAGGCAAATACATCAGAACACCCATATTGGAGTCTTTTGCCCAATCCACTGGCCGTACCAAATGGCCCTCCCTTCTCAGTCATTTGGACCCCTAACCGGTTTGCTACCACATGCAACAGCATTGGATTTTTTGCCCCATCTCTCTTACACCAATGGGGGAAACTTATTGTATATAACTTATAGCAGTTTCAAGATTTACACACTACCTCATAGTCA
Source organism: Pyxicephalus adspersus (assembly GCF_032062135.1). Taxonomy (NCBI): domain Eukaryota; kingdom Metazoa; phylum Chordata; class Amphibia; order Anura; family Pyxicephalidae; genus Pyxicephalus; species Pyxicephalus adspersus. Next base: position 144,393,037 of record NC_092862.1, read on the forward strand.
TTTATTTATAAGATTTAAATGCTTGAAGCTTGCATAAAAACTTATTTAAAGCTACATCCAATAATATCATTAAGATATGTGCTTAGAACACCCAAATGGGCGCTAAAGAATATTTAACAGATTATAAGAAAGCTCCTCAAAGTTTGCTAAATGCTTGTAGAATCCTATACTCTTTGTAATAGCAATTTACAATCTAAGACTGGAGCCTTTTGAGTAGGTTCAAAGCCTTTTGGTATATCCTCCTTCTTACCATCAACTTTTTGAAAGCTTTAGTGTTGGTAGAGCAGGTTGAGATTTTTATTGGGAATGGCCAGGTATATTCATAATTAAACTGATATGTATATTTATACTGATGGAAATAAATAGGAATCCTTGAGCTACAATTTCCAGAATAGGTTTCACTGAACAGCGAAAGGAAAAACCCAGTGGGGTGACCCCATACTCAAGCAAAGCCAGAAGGAGAAACAAATTATCTTGGCAGGTAGGCTGCATCCTCTTTCTAAGCATTTTGGTTTGAGAGTGTAACTTTAACAAGATTGTAACTATTGACGTAGCTATAGGATGGACCAACCAAACGGTTATTACTACTAAAAGTGATGGCTCTCAGAAAATAGGATGATGACTTCTACATAGCTATCATAGTTAAGTTAGAGGTAGAGTTTGGTGAGTTGTATTAACCATCATGAAAACCGTAGACAAAGAGCCTGTCTTAATAAAGCTCCCCAATGCTGGGGAGGATACACTTTTATCAGTGAAGTGATCCAGCAAACCTAGAATGGATCTGGTCCAGGATTGAAAACATTTGCTAACAAATGGCTAATGACTTTTAGGAAATACAGTCGAAGTTTGCTGGATCACCCAGGTTCACTGATAAAAGTGTGTCCTCTCCAGCCTTGGAGAGCTTTAATAAATCAGGGCCAAAGTCACCAGCACTCCAAAGTACAAGATTCTTGCTTTATTGTGAAAGCAACATCTCAATATGTTTGAAAACCAACAGAGTGCCTTCCTCAGGGCAGCATAGTGGTCACTATTGAAGGAAGGGATCCTGCACAGACCAAAACATTGGTTTTCAAACATATTGAAACACTGCTTTCACAATAAAGCAAGAATCTTGTACTTTGGAGTGCTCAAGACTTTGTTTTTTGTTGTTGTTGTTGTTTTCTTGAGTTCTACGAGGTGTTATCCATGGTTGTCACCTTTAAAAAGGCCTGATTGCTGTAAGGAGTAAATTCCTATCACAGACATGGTTGAGTTACCACCTATATTTTTAAGGTTTTGGGGGGTTTTTGATTTCTATACCCTAGTTCCTAGTTCTGCTTTAGAAGTTTTCCCTCTCAAATTCCCTGTCCCACTTGCTGCTAAATTCTCCATATTATATAACATATAAAAATCCAGCACAGAGTATAGAAATACCTCATAATGGCCATAGCAGATATGTAGACCCAGGGACTTGTAAGTAATGTACAAGAATGTGGAAATCTCCTGAAGTTTCTGCAGTTCTTTGATTCTCCACAGTACAGAAATTTATAATGAAATCTGTTTGGGGCTTTATGTTCATTCACCATCCATGGTTGGATTAACTGTTTGGTCAAAATAGGCAGCTTCTGGCCCACTGGTCCGGGGAGCCATTGGCCTCAAAAAACTATTAGCCCTGGACAATTTGCCATTAGTCAGTGGGTGCAAGGTTGAGGAGGCCAGAAGAAGCTTTATTTAAATATATATGTGTAGTTCAGTGCCTATTTTTGTAAAACCTGCTTGGTTTCCTGACCTTACATCTCAGCGACCTGGCTGCATGTATGTATAAAAGCTTTGCATAGTTAGTAAGATTGAATAAAAGTCCATCAAGTTCAATCAAAAGGAAAAATAACATAAATTATACTAACTATTCTAGAAAAGAAACCTATATGCTGATCCAGAGGAAGGCAACAAAATTATTGCATGTAAATGTATCCGGAGCATACCACGTTACTTGCCCTATGTTAAACGGGCTGGAGGGTTGTTACAGTTTAAAGGCTTTGCCATTTTGCCCATTTAGTGTTGGTCCTCTCAAAAGAATGACCAACCAACCTCACCGATACTCTCCATTGCCGCAGTTCTTCATAAACCCTATATAAGTCCCATGTCAGGTGGTGCCAAGGCTTACACTAGAGAAGTGACTTTCTACCCACCCTCACATGACAGAGGTGGTGCCCTGTGGCACTTGCCTGCTCATGTGGAAGTCCTGGTTCCTGGCCCAGAAGAACCAGGCATTTCCCACAGGTTCCAACAGGGCAACCGGGCAGTTGGGGGAATGGCAAAGAAAATATTAGCGGGTGGTGGCAGTGGTATAGATTACCTATAGATAATCTCACTGCACCATTATTAGACCACAATAGGTTCCCACCCATGAGATGCCTGCCTTGCTAATGACTATTCGTTTTTATTTTGCTGGATCACCCAGGTTCACCCATTATACTCTATCTTCTCCAGTTTTGGAGAGCTTTAATAAATCAGGCCCAATGTGTATATATATATTTATACTCACATTTTTATTATGACATATTCTATATTTTAATTTCCGTTTTTTCGCCAGCTTTTTCAAGGATCTCATGTCTAACACCTGCGACATGCTGATTTTACATTAAAAATAAACTCCATGATGACTTACTGTTTTTTAAACTGAGAGTGAGATTAGCAATACTCAGTTCCCGGCTTTGAAAAATGTTAAAAAAAAATTAAACCCAACAACATAAAACTAGACAATGCAACAAACAGGAGCGTACACTAACTTACATCAACCAATCACATCTGTAAAAGATTCTGACTGGTTGCTCCACTGCATACTGTGTATATAATAAATGTTTTTGTATTATTTATGCATTAAAACCTAAATAGAGGGATGGGTAGTTAGTAGGATTCTACTAATTAATCATCAAGTATAGTATTTTAGGTTGCCTAGCCTGGAAAAGATAATTATGTGATCAAGTGGAGGGACAGACAGGTTTTTATAGGCAGAATTATTTAGAAAAAGTAAATAATATATTTTTTAATGTTATACAGTATATTCCCATACCATACATAGATCAACTAGCTAATGATATACAAACAATCAAAGTCTGTGATTACATACACTTATTTTCACATTTCAAGTAAAAATATCAACTTCAATTTTTTGAGTCCACTTCATCACTTAATTATGCATTATGTTTAAATTTGTTTTAAAACTGAAGAATGAATATATAATGTACAGCAGCTTACCAGTCCTTAGATGTGGTGGCTGCATTCGTTTTCATTGTTTCAACCTTTTTCTTTATTTTAACCTGGTAATCCTGCTAAGGTCCAGACTTCCTGTTCCTTACAGAACACTACCTCTTTCCTTTCGTCTAATATAGAAGGTAGATGTTCTGATGTTCATACAAAATAACTGGGCATGTAACCATATGTACAGTGCTGCATGCATGGGACAGCATTGGATTTTTAAAGGGATCAGTAGGTATTTTCCTGTTCTATTTAAAAAGATAGAATAATATGCTTTCAATCGTAACGGTCCAAAGGGAACCAAATCAGAGAAGTTCATTGTTAAGGTTTGCATACACTTATAGCCGCCCTCTAAACAAAATTTTGAAGCCCCTCCCCTTCTGCCTTTACTGCCATGGCAATAAAAAGAGTATGGGAATGCAGAGCCTCCTGGGATACCCATGTCATGCACCCCACGAGGCTTCTAGGCTTTTTCCTGTAATGGGAAAAAATGCCAACCTCACGCATGTGCAGTGAGGTCGACACTCATTTCTTCCCATTTAAAGCAGCCCATGTCACCTGGTCTTCGGCCTATGCAGTGCAAGATCAGGTGACATAGCCAGACGAAAAAAGGACAAGGAAGAAGATGGCAGCCCCTGGTGCTTCCTCCAGGACAAAGTTGGACTACAGGATGGCACGCAACTAAAATGAGGACAGCCCTGGAGGAATCGAGGGCTCTGCGGGAAGTAAAGGTAAGTGTGATTTTTTTTTTTCATTTAGTTCCGCTTTAAACTCACAGGAACTCATAGGCCAAATGAGAATTTATAACCAACTTTAACACTGCTGACTTTTTAGTGACTTAGAATTTTCTTAGATCTTTCTTGGTATTACCTAAAATTTACCTATTGCAATTGTAGCTATTGTAAACACGTTTCTTTTAATTTTTGTTTGACATAATCATAAAAATAAAGGACAGTTGTAAGAATTTTTAAGGCATCATCCCATATAAATGCTTTTAGGATTTAAAAACAATTTTTTATTGGACAAGCTTTTTTCAATGTACAAAGAACATAAATAATTTTTTAAAAGAAAAACAAACAAAACAAAAAGCCTCAAGAGTAATAAGAAGATTGGGATTTGAGATCTCGTTTTGTTTCTGTTAAAAAAACTCTTGATGTTCTGTGTAATTCAAATAAGTTTGACCAATAAAAATGTTTTGTTTTTATTCAGAAGTAGATTTAAATGAAGTTGATGCCTTGAATATCCTCAAGGTTGTCCTTTATTGCTATGTTTATGATTTGGTATGTGACAACTTTTTAAAGTGTTTTTAATTACTGCTGGGGAACAACCTTTTGAATGTTGTTGATATATGTTGTACTTTTTTTATTATGTTTACGTTTTTATTATTTCTGTGGTTGTAGTAAATACACTGATTTGTAGATTCATAAAACTACGCCCAAACCTGCCCAGCTAGTGCTGAGAGCAAATCTCAGTCACATCAAGAGACTTTTGAATAGGTCAGGCTTGACTGGTAGTCTTAGGGATCCTTCCCTGCACGGGTTAATGGCCATCAGGGTCAATTTACTAAAGGAATACAGGATGTTCACTTAGTAAAGTTAACACTTCTCTTGCAAAAGATACATCACTTAGCTCTGTGAATTTTCCTAATTTTCAGTGCACATGATTGACTTGTCCTTAAAAAGTGAATTTTCCGCACATTTAATATGCTAAGACAATTATCCATTCCTATTGGAATGGATTTTTGTCTGGGTTAATGTTAGATACATATTTACAGCAGAGATAATCTAGGTCACCTAACAATGGAGTGTCTCATGGAGTAAAAATGAAATACAGAGTGGAGCACCTCAATCAAACATTCCATTTATTGCTGGCGAGTCCAACATTTGTGGTACCAGAGCCCTTTGATCTAGGCAACAGATAACTAAATAAGACAAGACAATAACTAATTACCTAAAGGGATGATAAAACTAGTAAGCTTCTGGGCTGCTGCTTGAAATTTCAAATTCCTACCTCAACCATGTTCAAAATTGTAAATCTCTCTAGGTCCAAAATGATTTTAGGTATTTGGTAGGTGTTGGACAGTTTAACTCCTTGGAAGTGGAATCATAGGTTCTTTGCTCCCACAAAGCAGGGAGGGGTGCTCAATCTGAATCTCGAGTATTCACTAGGAGACATAGGGGCATTTGAAAAATAAAATAAGAAATTAGGTCAAATAAGAAAAAAAAGGTCAGAAAACTCAAGGGGCCCCAGATAGCATGTTTGGGTAAACCAAGTGATCAAAAAGTTTCCATAGAGCTTAGACACAGAGTAGAGGACCAGCAGATGGGATAGTAAAATTAATGCCCCAGATTTCAAAAAGTTCTAGTAGAGTTATGCCTACTATTGGCATTGTAATGAGATATTATAAATGGTAGATGACCAACATTGAACTGTTGGACCAGTATGTAATCACCAGGCTGAAGGACCTCCTAGCACACTGTTTTAATTATTCATAAGAATGGTATCTTGTTAGGTCCTGGGCTGGTTGTGTGTGTGCTTCTTTGTTCATTCGGATTCCTCTTAATGAACTTAACACGATTAAGGCAGTCATCTCAGCTTGTGGCGATCTCTAACCCCTGCTCTCCATACTGTTTCCTTTATAGTCACTGAACAAGACACTAAAGTGCCCAAGAAAACGGTTATCATGTAAGTGCCGCTATTCTTGTATGTCTGTCCGAGTGTCCCCGTCTGTCCTATTGCATGGTGTTCTAATTGAGCTCCCTTCTAACTGGTTTGGCCATTATATGTGCTATGTTGTACGCAGTAACAATGGGTACAAAGCACCTCGTCCGCTTCTGCATGTGCAGCCAACAGTCAACACACATTCACACAATTCTCAACATACAGAGGTAGACATTAGCAAAGGGTGGACAACCTGAGCTGTGAGGTTTTTTTTATAGAAATGGATGTAGTTTTCCAGAATTCAATGTCATTTCTAAAACACAGCTACGCCATTGTTACTGTTTTACAAAAATACCTAAATAGCACAGCTGCAAATTTTAACTAAAACACAAATTTTTAGGACCTGCACAGTTTTTGCAAATGTGCCTCACACACTTCAATGGCTTTTAAAAGTATTGCAAAGAGAAGGAAGGAGGCTCATTGGTTGGTGAGGTTCTGCATATGTATCTATATATATTAAAAAAGAATACCAAACGTCGTATAGGGATAGGGTAATTGGCACACACAGTTGGCAATTTTATGAAAGCATATAATGGCTTCTGGTAAAATGTATTACATTTTTAAATAAATCCTTGAAAAATTGCCCCCTGCAAAACATGATTAAAAATTCTACCTTTTCTGATACAACATCCAACTGGATTTAATTATTTCCATAATATTATTAATAATATTAATAATAATCTCTTCTGGAGCTACAGAATCCTCAGCATCCAATTCATGTCTGATGGGATTTTTCCCAACCTCCGGGGAGGGTTCTGGATGCTGAAGCCCTCATATCTCTTTAGATTCTTTTAAGGTGAAAAGCTACTTTAAAGCAGGTAACTGGCACTGCCCACTGCCACCCATAATAATTCTCTACAAATTGCCAACCCTATTCATTCCCTATGGGGCTGTCATCCTCATTTGTGCCGTATGGGGCTGCCACCCCTATCTGTTCTCTAAGAAACTGCCACCCCTTGTCGTTCTCTATAGAGCTGCCACCTCTGTTCAGCAGCAGTCCCTAACCTGTGGTCTGCAAGAAAATTTTGGTGTTCCACAGCTCTGGCCGGTGAACCCCCCCAGCGGGGTCAGAAGAAGGACCCTGTTTGGGGGGGTGCACAGGCCAGAGCTGCAGACCATGTCTCCCTTATGCATCCCTTATGTCTCTGGGCACAACCCACCCACTTTCTCATCGCAGGCTCAGACCTGGGATGGGAGAGTGGACGGGTTCTGGCATCATGACGTCATTCTGGGGGAAGTTTCCTCCCCTTTGAGTGACACAAGGCTCCCATGGCGCATTTGTGGTCCGGAGTCTGTAAATTTAGCGCTCTGTGACGTCCAAAAGGTTGGGGACCACTTCTCCAAGGGCCTGCCACCCCTATTCATTCTCTAAGGAAATGCCACCCTTTGTCATTCTCTATGGGGCTGCCACTCCCATTCATTCTCTATATAGCTGCTGCCGGCAGAAGCTACATGTAGAGTCCCCCCAATGGCAGCAGTTCCCTGGTATGAGGAAGCAGTAAATGCACCACAACCCCACTGCCACTCTGAACATATCCTTAAGTTTATATAATAATTTGTGCAAAATCTATCATTACTAAATAAGCATAGTAAAAATATATTTCAGGTGCATTAAAGATTCCCTGTTTACATAGAGGGTTGGGCTTTCTAATAAGAAAATCCCAGCATTGCCTGCATTTTTGTAGGCAAACTGTGTTACTGGTTCCCTCTATTCAAAGTAAACAAAATGTTATTCTTTTAAAATAGTGAACACAGTTAAAAAAAATCACAGCTTTATCTCCTTCTGAAAAGTTGGTTGGGTACAGAGCTCAGCAGCTTGGACGGAAATTTAAACACATAATCAAAGAAGTACTAAGAGTAATAGTGACTTATCACAATGACTTTCCCTTCCCTGTAGCCTGCCTTCCCTTCAGGTTGCAAAGTAAACTCGTCTGCCTGAAAGATAATTGCTATTGTGCTATCTCATTAGCGAACCCACAGTGCTCTAGGAGTCCATTGCCATTGCAAGTTTTTCAAGCGTATAGTAAAACATCAGTCAGTACAAATAAACCCCAAAATAATGTATTTTTGTTTTATTTTTATTGGGAAGAAGTAAAACAGCGGTTATTTTTTTGCTGTACGTGTCCTGCTGGTGGAATATTTCCCTTGGCTTTTGGTCCTAGAGACATTTGACCTGATTTAGTAAAGCTCTAAGTAAGCTCTGGATAAACCTTTCTCCACTCTGTAAAAAAATTAAAATAAAAAGTTTTGTTCTACTTATTCTTTAATTAAAGTGACATAAATTCATAATAACCCCAGACCATCACAGCATTCTTTTTAGAATTCTTGAAAACAATGGACCTGATTTAGTAAAGCCCTCTGAGACTGGAGAAGATAGACTTTCATGGGTAAACCTGGGTGATCCAACAAACCTGAAATAGATCTGGTCCAGGACTGCAAACATTTACCAACTAAGAGAATATGACTTTTAGGAAATCAATTCCGGGCTTGCTAGATCACCCAGGTTCACCCATGATAATCGATCTTCTCCAGTCTTGGAGAGCTTTAATAATTCAAACCCAATCTATTTAATGCTATTTCAACTTTGAATATTGGACCATATTAATTTCACGTAGCAAATTGCTCTCGACCATGTGTTCAGGTTTATGAAAACAGAATTGTCAACGTAGGTCAAAGTTCTTATAGTTCATTGTACCGGTCACATACTGCGGTGTACCATCCATAATGTGAATCCCAGCTCGCGGTCCAGCTCCTCTTTCTGTAACATTTTCAAGTTTTTTTTACAATTAAAAGTAAATTATGCTCATAGTCAGGTAATAAATCAACATCACCCAGAACCTTACGGAGAGGGGAGGGAGTTCGCCACATCCATATTAATGCCAACCTTGCAGCTAACGCATTAAGATGATAGCCAGGGTGCCAGAAGCAATGCAAATGACTTGAGACAGGAATAGAATTTACACTCTGTACACAGTCAGCTGGATTTCTGAATTATTTAGATTAACAAATCACTTCTAGAGCACGGCAAATAGAAAGCAGAACAGGTGAAGAACAATCTCTGAAGGCTTGATTTCTCCGTGTCAGGCATAATCAGCACTGTAGCAGCGTATTGCCCCAGATACATCTGTTTGAAAATGAGCAATTTGGTTAAAAGATGGCTTTACTTTCAAAACACGCTTGTTCTTTTAATATATTCCTGGACAACAAGCAACAGTGCGAATCTAACTCGTTACATCTTTCTTTACATTCCCTCTTCTATGAGATCTGTTATCACAAGCTCTGACCACTGTAAGCACTCAAATGTTAAAATTCAGCCTGTCTGCACTTAACACTGCCAGAGGTGTGATCAAGAAGTCCAAAGCTTTCAAAAGAATACAAAATTTCAATTATCATGCCCTCTGATATAGGGTAGGATAGGCATTAGGAGGATCCATTTTACCTTATTTAAAAGGGGACCTTTCAGCAGATTTGTGAATTAAAAATGTAGTGTACTGTATAGTGTATATCCACACTTTTATATACAATATAGGTTTATAGGTTTTCATAAAAATGATTCAAACAAGCAATGGCAAAAAATTCCCAGAGCATTGTGTGTTAGCTATTAAAACAAAACAGCAGCAATCATCTTTCAGGTAGATTGGGTCCCTTTGAAACCACCAAGGACAATAGAAAAAGTCTGAATTATTAAGATGGGTCAAGGTTTTCATCTGTATAATCATTGAAAATTGCATCTGAATTTAATTGTTGACAAAGTTGTCACATCTCTTTTTTATTACTTTGCTACACGTTTGGGAACTTCATATGAAGATCTATTGGTGCTCCTTTGAGTATTTGGCTATGTACAAGGTAGTATTTTAAGAATCCTTGCTGAACATTAGTTGGGTTGCAGAATGATCCATGTAATAGACAGTCTAATAGAGGGATTTGTCTATTGAGGGACATTCACCTCAAGAAAGAGGGCTCAGGATAGGAGAGCTATTCTTCTCAGGAGAGAGGGTTCAGGATGAGAGGGCTATTCTTCTCAGGAGAGAGGGTTCAGGATGAGAGGGCTATTCTTCTCAGGAGAGAGGGTTCAGGATGAGATGGCTATTCTTCTCAGGAGAGAGGGTTCAGGATGAGATGGCTATTCTCAGGCGAGAGGGTTCAGGATAAAAGGGCTATTCTCAGGAGAGAGGCTTCAGGATGAGAGGGCTATTCTCAGGAGAGAGGGTTCAGGATGAGAGGGCTATTCTCAGGAGAGAGGGTTCAGGATAAAAGGGCTATTCTCAGGAGAGAGGGTTCAGGATGAGCGGGCTTCTCTTCCCAGGAGAGAGGGCTCAGGATGAGAGGGCTATTCTCAGACGAGAGGCTTCAGGATAAAAGGGCTATTTTCAGGAGAGAGGGTTCAGGATAAGAGGGCTATTCTTCCCAGGAGAGAGGGTTCAGGATGAGAGCGCTATTCATTTGAGGAAAGAGGGCTCAGAATGAGAGAGCTATTGAACTCAGGAAAGAGGGCTCAGGATAAGAGGGCTATTCTGCTCAGGAAAGAGGACTCTGAGTGGGCTATTCTATTTAGGGAAGAGGATTCAGCATAAGAGGGCTATTCTGCTCAGGAAAGAGGACTCAAGATGAGTGGGCTATTCTATTTAGGGAAGAGGATTCAGGATGAGAGGGTTATTCTGCCCAGGAAAGGGCGGTCAGGATGAGAGGGCTTTCCTTTCCTGGAAGGAGGGCTCAGGATGAGAGGGCTATACTTTCCAGGAAAGGGAGCTTAGGATGAGAGGTCTATTTAACTCAGGAAAGAGGGCTCAGGATGAGAGGGCTGTTTAACTCAGGAAAGAGGGCTCAGGATGAGTAGACTTTAGTTTTCAGTAATGAGGGCTCAAAATGAGAGGGCTTTTCTATTCAGGAATGAGGACTCAGCATAAGAGGGTTATTATCTTTAAGGAGGAGGGTTAATGACGAGGGTTATTCTTCTCAGAAGATAGGGTTCAGGATGGGAGGGCTATACTTTTCACAAATGAGAGCTTAGAATGAGAGGGCTATACTTCCCAGGAAGGAGGGTTCAGGATAAGATGGCTATTGTTCCCAGGAACGAGGGCTCAGGATAAGAGAACTATTTTGCTCAGGGCATAGGGTTCAGGATGAGAGTGCTATTGAACTCAGTAAAGAGAGCTCATGATGAGAGGGCTTTACTTTTCTGGAAAGGGAGCTTAGGATGAGAGGGCTATTCTGCCCAGGAAAGGGGGCTCAGGATGAGAGGGCTATTCAACTCAGAAAAGAAGGCTCAGGATGAGAGGGCGTTTTACTTTACAGGAATGAGGGCTGTAGATGAGAGGGCTGTTCAACTCAGGAAAGAGGACTCAGGATAAAAGGACTATTCTCTTTAAGGAGGAGGATTCAGGATGAGAAGGTTATTCTATTAAGGTAAGAGGGCTCAGGAAGAGAAGGCTATTTTGCTCAAGAAAGCAGCACTTGAAGTATACTGTATATAATGGAGCAAGGTTCTAACCTGCCTAAGACAAAGGGAACTCAAATAATAGGACCTACCCACAATAAAATGATCAGCTCAACCAATCAGATATGTCTACCTTACACCTTCACTGCACAATAAATGTTTAAAACTAACCTACATCTAACATATTGGTGCATGGTTCAGCATGGCACAGGAAAGTAAACTTACCCAACTAACTTGGCTTGTGTCACTGCAATTATCTCTGCACCTATATTAATTCACACATTTACGTCGTTAATAGAGAGGAAACTATAACAACGGTGGTGAAAAGTCCAAGGATGAGGAGAAGGGTGTCTCCAGGAATCTCTCCTTCACGGCGTGTCTCTGGCCATTCCCCAGCAAGAACCCCCAGGTCAGAAGCTTCAACCCCAGAGCCTCTCCTGTTTTCAAGAGGCAGGCCGACTGTCTACAGGTCTGAGGCTGAAACCCGAAAGACAGTTGTCCCCACGCTATTTATAACAGAACCAGAAGATGATCGAGGAGCAACTGCCAGATTAGAAGAGCAAACATCCAGATGGGTTGAGGTGGAAGAAATTATTGAATTCCAGGTGAAAAAGTCTCCTAAACCAACCAGAAAAAGAGGAACTTCACCAGCAAAGCCAGATAAAGATGGGTCAAAGAAATTTACTCAGTATGGCTCTCGATCCAGGGGTTTCCCTGGCGATGACCCGAACACAAATAACTCCAATAATAAACTAGTGGAGGAAGCTAAGTCTTCGCTTACATCTTGCAGCTTTTCTGAGGAAGATATCCCATCAATGCAGTATGACCTTACTGAAGAAGTAGAGGATGAGAATGAAGAAGATCTAAGTTTACAATATGCAGCAGAAGAAGAGGATATTGAAACTTATGACAGTACAATTACACAAGAAGCAGAAGTTCCAACTGTTGAAAGAGAACATGCAGTATTTGAGTTCTTGGAGAAGGATGAAGCTATAACATCACCTGTGAATTATGGTACCATAATAGATAATGAACAGGCAGCTATTGAAGTAGAAGCTCATGATCCAGACCAAACCATACCATTGGAAGTTGAAGATGTCGTTGTTGAAGAGCCTGAAGAACAAGATAATGAAGAGCTAAAAAGCAGAGATCAAAAGATTCTTACTCGTGATGGTAAAGTTCTAACTTTGGAAGATCTTGAGGATTATGTTCCGGGTCAAGGAGAGACTTACGGATGTGATGAAAATGTTTCAAACGTCACCGGAGACACGCCATGCGAGATATCAGTCCTGCAGGCTGAAATCAATGAGCCAACTATTGGCAAGCCTGTGTTGCTGAATGTAGGAAGACCTGTTGTACCAAAACAAAGGCATAGTTTCTTCGGCAACTTAAAAGAAGGAATTGGAAGCATGTTTATGACTGGCTCAAGAATGGGTAGGATGAATATGATGGGATCCTCAAATGTTTCTTACCATATGAACCAAGCCAGTAGTACTGGAGCAAGTGTTAGTTCTTCACCACCTGGTCAGTCAACCTTTAACATCAAGCCTTCTTTCTGTACTGAAGTTCAACGCTCTGCAGACAATGGACAACCAAGCTTTAAAACAGAAGTTTCAACAAGAACCCTAAGTTATGGAACACTTGGAGAAACTATAATGCTACACATAACCAAAAAAGACACTTCTCAAAGCTAAGCTAAGATTTTGATGATATAAGGGGGAGATTAAAAAATAAAACAAGATCAGACCAGTAATGATATCAGGAATGAAATCAGGGCAATGGAACTTTTCCAGTCTTAATGGGAACACTTAAACTTAGATTTTAAAGAGATCAGAAAAACCTAAAGTGCCATTCCAGGCAGAATTGATGGTGGTCTATAAATAAGAACTTAGACAACACAACAACTCCATTGGTTTGACTCTCCTCCTTGTATAGACTTTACGGTAACTTTGTGATCTTTGTACGTAAGGAGAATCATCTTTTCTTACGATGGTCTAACATGTTTTATTCAAGTATTCTGTCAAAAATAAAAAATTATGTTTACATTGGTACATCAACTGTTGACGATGGCAGATGACAAAAGTGCTGTGAATGCTGCCAAAATTGTAGCTTGATATGAATTGAAATGTAAGGGGGGAAAAAAAAACCTGTTATCTTGGACTGTTGCCACAAAGACACATTTGGACTAATTACATTGCTCTGCAATAACTGAAACATGTCAGAATATATAACACTTGAGTGTCTTTGATGGATCTTACAGAACGTCCTTGCCGAAGAAGGACACAAGCAAACTGATAAAAAGATCTCAAGTGAATTTTTAATCTTGAGATTGAGAACTCACATTGGTATTTTGTTACAGTAAAGGCCATTTGTAACTAGGTCATACAATTTGCCCTCTGCATGTGCCCAGACTAATAACTTATTGATGGAAGAGGGACTGTCTATAGCTTACTAAACAAAACAAAGCATTGAATGCAAAGCCTGGGATGTTCAAATTCAGACCCCAGGAAAAATATGACTTTATTAAGATGAGCTAAATGATATTCTTAGGTTTGTTTCATGTAGATTGAATTATTCTTGCTGCTGAATCTGTGTGAATTGAAACTTGTGATCTAGCTGTTATTTATTAACTTCTAAAGCCCTGCCGTGGAAGGTGTTCAATTAAACATTGACCTCTTCGAATGAATGATATGAAAAAAATGTCCAATAAAAAGAAAAAAAACATGGTGGTGAACCAAATGCATTTATTTTGCTTGTGTTCTTCTTTTTCGTCAGTTCAGTTGTTAGCCTTTGAAAGGCCATTGTCACAGACTAATATAGAGCTCTATTTATAAACAGGGAAAATTCCCATAAAGATCCCCTTCCAAACACATAGACCTAGAAGATTCCCATAAGGGAATGTCTGATTCCCTGTTTTATAAATAGAACCCATTTTATCCTAATAGAAATATTCAATTCAAGCAACTCTGTGGCTAGTCAAAACTATAAAACACAATAGCTGCACAAAAAACACAGTGTATGGAAACTCTAATAATAAATGTTAAAAAATAAATGCAACACAAATACCTATTGATCCCTCTGGAAATCAGGGGAGCTCCTGTCTCCTAAAGGAGAAGAGAACAAGTTGCCAAGTCTTTTTCTAGGATGATGTTTTTTTTTCTCCATATAGTAAAGTCAGTTAGCATTGTTCCCCAGAACACAAAGAGCTTTATTTTTAAAACAGGGAATCTACATTCCCTCAAACATTCCCTGGTAGGGATCAATTACTGCCAATGAACACATGGTGTTATTGGGGAAATCACTAGTTGAAAATAAAGGTGAAAATGCCTTAAACAGAAAACACTTGCAGCCACTAAAATGTGGTGAGCTGCAAATTTTTTTCCTTGGTTTAGATACATTTTTATACTTAACCTTACTGCTGTCCAAGCTGCCAATGGACACTGTCTTGACCAGATACATTGGGCCTGATTTAATAAAGCCTTCCAGGACTCGAGAAGATACACTTTCATCACTGAAGCTGGGTGATCCAGCAAACCTGAAATGGATTTCTTAAAACTCATTTGATGTTTGATAGCAAATGTTTTGAATCTTGGACCAGCTCCATTCCAGGTTTGCTGGATCACCCAGCTTCAGTGATGAAAGTGCATCCTCTCCAGCCTTGAAGAGCTTTAATGAATGGGGCCCATTGTTCCAAAATTTTCAGTCTATGACACCTCTATGACACATCTATCATAGGACCTGATTTGGTAAAGCTCTCCAGGACTGGCGAAGATAGACTATCATAGGAGAATATGGGTGATCCAGCAAAAGCATTTGATATTAGTTGGAAATGTGTTCAAACCACATATATTCCAGGTATCCCTGATCACCCAGGTTCTCACATTGTAGTCTATCTTCTCCAGTCCTGGAGAACTTTAATAAATTAGGCCTATTGTCAGATGTCTGATCCTCCATCTACGATCTATAGTTCCTCCTATCTTCCCCCATGCTACTACAGGATGGAGAACTTATGTTGGAGCTGGTGGAAAGAGCCACAACAGACAGTGGGGTCATGTCAACTAACTTACCTTGAAGGGTGTTGGATGCTCTGAAACATTGAGAGGGGTGGGGTATATGTTTACCTTTTTTTCTGCAGGTAGACTGCTCCATATCTACATGCTATGCTGTCCAGCAGACAGGGTTGGGATAAGCTATAAAGGTTTTGGGGAAGGGGGTGGACAAAGCTGCTGCAACAACAGTTTTCATTTGCAAATATTTATACTATTGGAATAAAAAGGAAAATGTTACAATGCCAGTGTGCTTGCTAAAAAGAAATTCTATGAAAGGTCTGCCTACTATAATCACAAAGTTAGTCCCAGCATGTAATACGCCATTTACTCCCAGCAATCCTTTTAACATGCTGAATCTTTGTGAAAACCAGACCAAAGATTAAACTACTGGAGATGCTGCCATTTAACTTCAAGTTCTGAATGTATTACACTGAAAAGCCATAAGCTAACTTTAAGAGCATTTCATAGATTGATGGGCATGGTGAAAGGTGTATTTATCCAAAGGATATGGATTTTTGTAACACATGTTGCTATATTTCAACATCAACTTCTTTGGTTGTTGTCAGCATTTAATCGTATGACATCTCAGAGCCACAACTACGTTTGGGGCTAAAATATTTGCCATAGCCAGGTGCTGAAAACGCAGGTTGGAAAATGAAGCAGGTAGCCGTATATTACCAGACATTTGCCAGTAGCTGAAGGTTCTGCGCTAATCAATGGTTTATGATAACATTCTACCACTCAGGTCATCAGCCTCTTATTAATACTGCAAAATTCCCTCAGTCTGATCCGCCTCTGATGAACAGTGAGGTTGATTTTCTAAGGTATTACAGGTTATTCACATAGCAATGTGAATTATGTCCTTTAATAAATTTATTCAATAGGATTAAGCTCTGATGACATCAACCATCCAGTCACATGCAAGTAAAATCCTGTTTTCTTTCCACATTTCTTTACAAAGTGAACTTTCATTGCATTCAATAAGCAGAATTGAACGGGCTAAATTTCTTAAGTAAATAAGCCACAGAGAATTCACAAGCAGCATTGTAATCCCTGCCTGCTAGACTCCAAAATCTTGCCTTTCACTTTCCCTTTCTACATCCTATGCACCACAATATGTATGAAAAAAGGTTTTACTGCATCACAGCATAATGCATTGCAGTCCATATGCATTGTTAAAGGTACATTAGGGTGCCATTAACAATTAATGGCATTGCATTGTAGCTATGCATATACTGAGCATTATTGTGATGTGAAAAATTATGAAACCCTTAGGGCCACTTTACACTATTACAGTGCGATCACTGGCAAATTATTACCATGCATTATAATATAAATTTTGCATGTTAGTGTTATCATTTTTATTAGCATCCCATTGCACCCTGCCAATGAAGTGCATTGCAGCTCAAAACAACATATGCTGAATTGGCAAAAATTAATACATGAACATCACAATTAATCCCTTCACAGTTCTTGTCCCACTTACCTCTCTGCCCTGATAGAATAATACTGCCACTCTTCTCGCTCCTCCAATGACCTACTAATAACTTCCTCACTCATAACCTTCTCATAACCTCACTCAGAAACTTTTTTAGGGCTGCCCCCACTCCCTGGAATAGTCTCCCTCATTCTATTCAGCTTGCTCCTACTTTCTGCTCCTTTAAAAGAGCACTCAGAACCCAACGCTTCAACCTCACCTACCCGTCTTCTTCTGTCTCCTAAACCCTCACTACTTCCCACCATTCCATATCCCCCTCCTATTGTGTGCTACATCCCCCACCTCTTAGTCTGTCATTTGCAACCCCTATTTAATGTCCAGCTCTGCATATTATGTTGGTGCTATGTATATTTGGGAAGGGCATTTTAGATGAGGGGAACATACTGACCCTTTTAGGTAAGGTACAGAACTTCTGCAGGCTGCTTAAAAAAACTAAATGAGTCCCTGCAACTTTCTTAAGGAATCAGTGTGTTCCCCTCATTTCTTTCGAAATGAAAAAATCCTCTCTTCACATGCATACATACCATTACCCTGAGGCCATTATGTATATACCTTGCTGGTATAAAGCATTTTAAGCCTTTGGAAACAGCCCAGTAGAAGTCTATGGTGAAAGAAAGTATGTAGGTATGGCCTGAACCGATATATAAAAATAATTCCAGGAGATGGAAGAACATATGTATCTGTACAAGGTGAAGCTGCCAGGGAAGGGGACCTATTTTAGGGTACCAGGGGAGGGTGTGATATATTAGGTTAGGGGATATGGGGTAAGCCTACTATAAAAGTTCTGCTAACAACACTACTTCTGCTGCAAAGCAGTTGTAAAAGTCCCACCTGCATTCATCCATTGACCAACAGGAAGAACTGGGCAGAGCTGACAACTCTGCTTGCAATTAAAATCCTACAAAAGCCGCGTTTAGCCTACTACAGGAACTTCTAGCATTTCACTGGACTTCTGGGCGTTCAACATTTTTTTGGTACTTTACAGCATTTTTGAGGGATAAAACAGAAAAATCTTCATGTATTGGAGAGAGTTACTAATTTGTATTCTGCTTTTATTTTCCCACTCTAAAGCAGGACAAATCCTAATACCGGTATTGGTGTTGAAGTAACATTATTATACACTATTTCTAAACTGTCAGACTTCTCTTTGTTGCCTTATAAAAATGGCTTCAAAAAGAAAAATGAAAATTGATAGTGAAGGCAATTTTCTAAAGCAGCCAGACGGATGACTATTTACTGATCGAGCACAAAGGCTGCAGATAATGTCAAATATCAACAAGAAAGAACAGCTGTAATCAGAGAGCACAATGCCAAGAGATGTTACTCTGCAATACACACAAGTGCCGCTTTTCAGGTCAAATTAGAATTGATGAAAACAATTTACTACAAAAGGAAATCATTGGGCAACGGAATTTTTTTGTGGCAGCCAGAAAGACATCAGAGACAGAAATCAAAATTAGACAACGCTCATTATCAGGGTGACTATGGGAGGGAATGGAAGTTTATATGACTTTACCTTCTGCCCATCAGAGCTTACAATCTATGAGGTGGGGGAACTATCACACAATATGAGGGGGATATGGAGTGGTGGGAAGTAGTGAGGGTTTAGGAGACAGAAGAAGACGGGTAGGTGAGGTTGAAGTGTTGGGTTTTAAGGGCTCTTTTAAACGAGCAAAAAGTAGGAGCGAGCTGATTAAGACGAGGAGACCATTCCAGAGAGTCGGGGCAGCTCTAGAAAAGTCTTGGAGCCGTGCGTGTGATGAAGTTATGAGTGAGGAAGTCATTATTAGGTCATTGGAGGAGCGGAGAGAGCGGCCTAGGGTATTTTTCTATCAGATCAAAGAGGTAGGTGGTATGAGTGCTAAGGAGGGATTTGTGTAGGTAGGTGGGACAAGAGCTGTGAAGGGAAAGTGCAGGAGATGAATTTGATTCTAAGGTGAAGTAGAAGCCAATGAAGGGAACTACAAATAGAAGTAGCAGACTGGTGGGAAGGCTGTGGTAGGTAGGTGAGAAGGATGGATGAGTCTGGCTGCAGCATTCATATTAGATTGTAGAGGGGAGAGTCGGGTTAGTGGAATACCAGAGAGGAGGAGGTTACGGTAGTACAGACGAGAGATGATAAGTGCATGTACAAGGAGTTTGGTGGTCTCTGGGGACAGGTAGGGATTTGGAGATGTTGCACAGGTGAAAGTGACAGGACCTGGAAATGTTCTGATTATGAGGGGTAAATGAGAGCACCGGTGACACTAAGACTACTTACCTGAGGGGGGGCAGAATAACAGTGTTATTGGGAGGGATGGGCTCAATGATGAGTTCTGATTTGCTGCGTTTTCTAATATTATTTGTGATAACCTCACCTGAAGTGAAGTCAATGGAAGAATTTTCAGTGCAGGAGAGGAGCCGATACAACTGTGCAAGAATGAAGAGAAGACTCCTAATGAAGAAGTATTGCATGATCTTAGCAAATATGGATCTAAAGGTTGAGACTCTGTTGCCCTTTACGTCTTCTGAATATAGTTATATAAGTTGAAAAAAGATATTTGTCCATCAACATCAAACAAAACAATTCCAAACTAGCCCGATAAAGAAATAAATACTTTCTGATGCTGAAAGTCAGTCAGATTTTTCCTGAATTAACGTTCTGCAATATTATTTATCATTATTAGTAGACAATTATACTTTCTGTGCTCAGAAACATTGAACGCTAAAGTAGCAAATAACCTTAAGTTTTTCTGAAAATGTTTCCCCACAGTCAGATTTATCATTTATTCCCTTATAACTTATAGTTGTGTTTTGTATCCTATGTTTTCAGGAAGATTGTACAAAGATAATTAATTCTGATATCACTGATCTTTAGTTTTAATGATGTTTTTGATGTCACTGGTCTCTAGTGAATGGATAGGCTGCTTTGTCAGTGATGTCACCAGTCCCTAGTAAATGGATAGGCTGCATTCTCGGTGATATCATTGGTCTCTAGCGAATGGATGGGCTGCATTTTTGGTGATCTCACTGCTCTCTAGTGAATGGAAAGGCTGCCTTCTCAGTGATGTCATAAGTCTGTAGCGAATTGATAGGCTGCATTCTTGGTGATGTCATTGGTCTTAGGCTGCATCCCTAGTAATAATTCCCACCTCTAGTGAAAGAATAGGGTAAATTCTTAGTGATATTACTGCTCTCCAGTGAGTTTATAGCAAATTATTTCAATGATGTTACTGGTTTCTAATGAATGCATAAACTACATTCTCCCATTTCACATGATGTCATTGGCCTCTGTTTAATGGATCAAATTCCCCCATCTTCTATGTATAAGAATTGATAAATATATTGAAGACTTTACAGTGTTCCATTCCCGGTCTCTGCCCTATGAACACCATGTGTGCCATTACCTCTTTTCACATTTATAGGAGGAGTTTTGGATGAATCTATACGAGCTTCTCTGCAACGTGCAGACCAGGAGATTAGACAAGTTCTCCAGAAGCTTGACTCTGGCACTGAGTTAGCGGTGATTCCAGAGGTCACTCCAGAAGACATTCAGAAGAAAGTGGAACAGCTACAGGAAGAGATAAGATCAATGGATATGTTCAGAGATGCAAATACCCAGACCCCAGACGACATCCTGCATGGTATGATAGGTACAATGAAAGATAAAGTTAGACCAATTTAATAAAGAAATTTAGGCTGTTCCACCAATTATCACCTTGCAAATTTGCTGAATGTGGCAAAAAAATCACAATGTGGCAAAAAATACCCAATCACATGCAAGGAAATCGAATAAAAAACAAGGATTTTTTTCATTGCACGTGATTGGATGGTTGGAGTCTTGGTCTAAGCCTAGTGAATAATACTTTGCAAGGGGAAATCTCCCCTTAGTATATGAAATGAAATGGATCTGGTCCAGAATTGAAAACATTCGCTAATAGCTAATGGCTTTTAAGAAATCCATTCCAGGTTTGCTGGATCACCTAGCTTCAATTACGAAAGTGTATCCCTTTCAGCCTTGGAGAGCTTTAATAAATTAGGCCCATTGAGTAAATACTTTCAAACTTTTGGTCCAGTGATGCTACATGTAACTCAACAATAAATACCTGATAGACGTTTTATGTTAAAATATAGCTAACATTTTAGGTTAATTACACAGCCTCTGAAGGAAAATTAGGTTGATTTTCATTACACCATGCATTTAAAATGACAACTTTGCATTATGATTGCAAAACCCCACATGGTGTTGTTTCCCAAATTACTGAAGGGTCAGAGTGATTTGTGGGAACATATCGCGAG
The DNA here is from genome assembly GCF_032062135.1 of Pyxicephalus adspersus. Lineage (NCBI taxonomy): Eukaryota > Metazoa > Chordata > Amphibia > Anura > Pyxicephalidae > Pyxicephalus > Pyxicephalus adspersus. Next base: position 144,414,257 of record NC_092862.1, read on the forward strand.
TGTGTTGTAATAGTTAACATATAGTCAAGTCAGCCCCTGAACATGGTAATGTAATGGCTGGGGAAGGGGTTTCAGGGAAATATGGCACAAGTGAAAACATAAAAATTTAGACCCAACTGACATTAAAATTTATTTTCTTGACTATAATTACAGTTTTTTTTTGCTTTTATTTAATTTTAATTAAAAATATCAGAGGAAGAGAGAGGGCGGTGCAGAATGTCCTCAATTTTCATAACTAGTGATCTGAAGGGGTAAGTCCCAGACCAAGTTCTATTTGGGTTTCCTTGGTCACCTTGCAGCTCTGCAGATATGTCCTCTCATTATCCATTGCAGACCCTCGGCTCTCCAACCTCAACCAGGGTAGCTTCATTCCAAACAGTCCCAAGGTATAAAAACAATCAAATTATTTTTCCTCTAGTATTTACTTTCTTTCCCAGATAGGTGGCCATTTCTTTCTTAGGCCTCCAGCAACCCTGCCGTTGGTCACACGGGCCCCTCTTGTTCAGGTACCTATGGATGACCACCCACTCTGGAGATCTTCAGATATTTAGCTCCTAAAGCATCCTTACCCTATATTTGGTCTCTCCCTCTACTAGATACAAGATCTTCCTGGCCAAGAAGAATAACCAATTAGTGAGCTAGAAGCATCTCCAGACATTTTAATATCTTAGACTATGATAAATGGGCCATAATATATTTAAAGAGACTTCTAATATAAACTAGGAATAATCTAAAGGGTCCCCACACTATATTCATGGGGCTTGCACAATGCATTTTCCTGGTTATACTTTAACTTTGGTTTATAGGGAAATAACATGCTTTTGCACTTATCCCACAAAGTCATCAATAAAATTCCACATTGTGGCAAAAATTAGCTCAATGAAAATTTCTACAAAATTACAATTTAAAAAAACAATTTTGCAAACATTATTTGAATATTCCAGTGCTTGCAGTGTATGGATCTCTGTTTCATCCACTATATGAATCTGTTCTTTTTACACCAGAATGTTTATGGTGGTGACTTTTATGTTCAGGTGAGCGAAAAGAGCCTGGTGTGAACGAAGCTGTTGAAGTAACTCCTGATATCTGCTGTTCCGAAACACAAACAGAAGAGGAGAAAATTATTCCAATCAGGTAAAAGAACTTGATCACCCAATAGAGCTAGATTGCAATTTTGTAAGGTTTAAATTGGAACTCTAATACACAAATATAAAAGGTAGAAATGCAGCTGAGGCATATCCCCCTAAAATGTTCACAGTGTTGCGCAAAATAAAGCTAAAATGAACATTATTGTGCAAAATACATTGCTTCCCATTCTATAGTAATAGAATACCCTAAATATTCTTGCCATATAAAACCTAATCACTAAAGCCTGTATATAGGCAAAACTGGTTGAATGGCTTTTAAAACTGAAATTACAGTGTTGAGGGTTATTATAGAGTTAAACTATCTATCAGGTTCTTCAATCTCTTTCTATTGCTACCCCTCCGCACCTCCCGCTTCTGTAGACTATTATGATGGACTTCCACCATACCTGTGTTGAGTTGTCTGGTCTGCACGCCGGCTGTGTCCATTATGAGGGGTTCACACCATGCCCATGCTAAATTTCTGGGTCTGTGCACCTTCTAAGTTCATTGTTAGGGGTTCTCACTATTCCTGCACTGAGTTCCTAGGTCTTCACACGGCTGTGTTCATTATAATGGGTTCTCAGCACCCCTTCATTGAGTTCCCAAATGTGTACACCTACTATGCCTATCATGAAAGGTCTTCTACCATTCCTTCTGTTAGTAAGTATCAGTACCCCTACACTTACCTCCTTGAGGCATGCTTTAAAAAAAACTCCATGCATGCTTTTGTAATACAACTTCAAAGTGAATACTAACTTCTCCTGTCACCTCTGTCACCTTAACTGTGAAATCCTTAAGGGAGGAAGGGATACTTCCAAAAATGCATATTCACTCTCACTGATTTCCTATCCCTGATTCGTGCCACCATAGGATACAACATTGCTGTTAGGTTAGAGGGAGGAACCAATGGGTGCTGTGGGGGACCATAGAGATGAACACTTCCAGGAGTGTTGGTTTGCTTTGGGTTCCAAGTTCTCTGCAAAGGAGCACATCAGTCTGTGGGAGTTATTGGCCTACATACAGCACCCCAATCTATTGATTTATTTCAGTGTAAAAGAAAAGGCTTTGCTCATGTTTCCATCAGATCATGATAGATGATGGTGTTGATGACGTTGATGATGATGACGATAACGACAATAGACTCTCTTTAAGTAGATATGTTGGCCAGTAGTTCACAGTGGCTCTCCCTATGTTCACACATACAGAAACTGGTCAATTTCTATCAAACTGTAATTAAGAATTAGGAGACCACAGACGTCACAGCAAAGTACAATTGATCAGTTGTAGGACATTTATATTGAGGGAAAACTGTCTGAAAGAAAGTACCATTAAAGAGCGCAGACAAGTGTTTTATTACAAGTAGAGGGAAGAGATGATATAGCAGCAGTAGGACACTTTTAATGAGCAAGGCTACGTTATAATTTACAAGCACAGGCTTTGTTACAATAAAAAAAATACCACAGATACAGTAGTGAAAAATGTTGCCAGTGGCAGGACAGTTTCAATTAATGATAAAATACCAAACTGGTGTATGCCTTTTAATTTATTGTTAAAGAAGTAATATATATATATTATGTGTATATATATATATATAATGTGAAGCAGTTTAGTTACTTGCTGTTCCTGCCCATAGTATGTTTTTTGAAAAATGTTTCAGTTCCAGGATGGTTAGAAAGAAGTGCATGCTCTACTTTGGGCATCTCTAACTTAGAAAAGAGGTAGAATCATTTATTGTAAGGGTTAGGAGAGCTTTTCCCCCGTAGTTGAAAGCACTTTATTTGGTTTGACAGCCCTAAAACAACAATAGTAATAAAAATACGACAGAAGAGGGCTTTGTGGCAATTAATTTTGTGTATTGAAACAAATTAAATGATTTATAGTTAGTACAAAATAATACAATAGTGAGTCGTAATACGTACATGGTTAGATAAGATAAATACAAAGTTTGTTTTTTAGCCAAATGTGGCTCTATAAAAATACTGCTAAGGCAATATGATATTCAATATGTTATCTTATGTACCACAAATACGTCCAATATGTGGTAGGACATCTTTAAGAATTCCCTACGCATTTTGCCCTACTTGGCTTTGTGTAACAATGACTTATGATATAAAGAATGTCTGTAAGAGGGTGAATTTTTTGTATAAAATGGTACTCCTGAACCCCCAAAAGGATATGGGGTCCCAGGTATGGAGTAAAAATCTTAAAATGATCATAAAGTTCAGGTGTTTGTAGCCAGAGGAATAGTTTATACTAGATGTTCATTAAGTTCTACTAGCTACTGGTTAGCTGCTGTGCTGCTGTCAGACTAGATTTCCTAGTTTAGTTATTTGCCACAAAGCCCTTTTCTGTTGCTGTATTTTTAGTACTAGAGGTAGAATTAGGTAGACTTGCCCCCAACCTCCACCTATGAGCAGGAACACTCCCTTTATATAAAACAGTCACTAGAATTTTAGATTACCAGAATCACTGGACAATTGAAATTTTACTTAGTTGATGGCTGCCCACTGTGTCCATTTAAAGGGCCCAGTAGGTGTTTGGCAGGGTAAACCTAATTTTGACTTCTGCTATTCCTGAACATTCACCTTGTCTTAGCTGATCAGCCTTTGAACCATATACAGACATGTTTCAGAAACATTACTAATTATAGATAAAGTGTGCATCGTCAGTGCTGAAAAAGTCATTAAACCCTGTATCCCTGTATATTCATGAGCTCCTCTGCCGAATGTGGGCAGAACAATTACCTGCCTGTCACAAGTGAGCGTAGGACTTCAATCGGGGATTCCAAATGGTAAAAATCACCAAGCTTTAAAATAGATCCAAATATAAAATAGTAGCAATTTTGTCACATTTTCTAAGGACAGACTGCTTATATCCCAATATTACTATTATTAATTTTTTTTATAGTGCCAACATATTGTGCAGAGCTTTGCTGTTCCTTAGAGGGGCTCACAATTAAAAATCCCTACCATAGTTATTAACACAGTCTAGGGTTAATTTTAAGGAAAAGCCAAATAACCTAACTGCATGGTTTTGGGATGTGGGAAGAAACTGGAGTACCCGGAGGAAAGATCATAAAAATTTTGTGCTGATCCTCTTATGGCTAAGATTGTGCATGGCAAGAGTGCTACCCACTGACAACTGTGTTGCCCACCAGTATGACCAATTACAAATTTTAAATCTGCTTTCTGCCTTCCTGCTTTCATTTTAAAGGATGTTAGTGTCAAGGTGGCAAAATGGGGCATGTTCTTACCCAAGCTTTGTTGCTGCAGTGAATGAAGATCAGAGACCAGTTTGAATGGATTGGGTAATTTACCCATCTTGCTAAATGGAATTATAACCCCATAGGAGGTAAAATAGTTCCCATGCATGTACAACGACTAAAATTGATGTCATTCCAGCATTGGAATCATGTAAAAAAGAACAGAGTAATGACCATATCAACGGTCTTCTTCTCCAAGAGCAGGTTGGCCATATTGCTTAGCCTCAATGGGTAGAATTAGAGTTATTGTCTTGGTTATCTGCAGTACCTGTCTGGATGAACATTTTATTTGGCAAATAAAAATATTTCACATATCTGTATTTTATCCTATTTAGTTGTTTGTGTGTAACAGATGGATTCGGGTTTGCTGGGTCAGAGGATTTTAAGGATTACATAATGTTTCAACAGCTTAAACAAGATTCATGTACAGCTTAGCAGCTGATGTTTTATATTATTATTTATACACGTTTTGTCATCTTTTATACATCTTTAGCATATTATATAAAACTGTTTAAAAATAATAAAAAATAATCAGTTTCGCACATAGGGAAAGTAGCTATCAGTGGATGGAAATATTGGCACTTGGTTAACCAAGATATAATAATTAAGGTAAGGCAGTGGATGGAGGTGATGATAGTGGGTTACAGTGACAGCAGAATAGGAAGTTGGACAAGGATAGAAGTGATGGCAATTATTAGGTATAAAAGGAAAGGGAGATGGCAGTGGATGGCGGTGATTATAGTGGAAATATATTAGATACTGTAGAGTAGGGAGATGGAAGTGGATGGAAATAAGAGTGGTTGGGTACATTGTATACGATAGGGGAGGGAAATGGAAGTGAATGTAGGTGATGGCAGTTGGGTACACTAGACACATTGGAGAAAGAAGATCAGAGTAGATGGGGGTAATGATAATGGGTTACAATAGCCAGATACAGTAAAGTAAGGATATTGCAGAGGATGGGGGGGGGGGGGTGGTATTTAGGTATGCTAGATAGAATATTGAAGAAAAGTATCAGTGTTGAGGGGTGAGAGTAATAGGGTATAACAGCTATAATAAGAAGAGGAGGTGGATGTGTCTGGGGTTATGGCAATTGAGTAAGCTAGGTAAAAGAGTCAAGGCAAATGGCAGTGGATAGAGTTGATGATAGTGGGTTACATTAATACAGCAGATTAGGGAGCTGGACATGGATGGAGATGATGGCAATTGGGCACACTAGGTATAATAGGAAAGGGAAATGGCAGTGGTTGATGGTGATCATAGTGGATTCCATTGATACAGTAGAATAGGGAGATGAACATGTCTGGGGTGATGGTAGATGGGTAAGATTGGTATAGGAGTCAAGGCAATTGGCATTGTGGCATGGTGGACTGAGGTAAAGATAGTGGGCTACACTGATACAGTAGAGTAGGTAGATGGAGGTGGATGTAAGTGTTGACAATTGGGTACACTAAGTATAATAAGGAAGAAAGTGGCAGTGATGACAGTGAGTTATATTAGATACAATTGAGTAGGGAGATGAAAATGAGAACAGTTGGGTATACTAGATACACTAAGAAAGATAGATGGCATTTGCTGGAGGTGATAATAGTGGGTTACACTGGTTACAGTAGCATAAGGAGATGGCAGCTGATGCCAGCCGGAGGATGATGGCAATTGCTAAAGTTCATGGGTTACACTAAATACAATAAGGGAAAGGAGAAGACATTTACTGGGGGTGATGGCATTCGGGTACACTATGTATATTAGGGGAGGGAGATACAGTAGATGGCAGTGATGATAATGAGTTACATTAGATTAGTAGAGTAGGGAGATGGAAGTAAGAACAGTTGGGTACACTTGCCACAATAGGAAAGGGAGATCGAAATGAACGGAGGTGATGGCAATTGGGTGCACTCAGTCCAATAAGGAAAGGAAAGGGGGGAAAAGAAATGACACTGGAGATGGCAGAGTAGGGATATAGCAGTGGTTGAAGGTGATGAGAGTTGAATATACTAAGTATGTTAGGGGAGGGAGATGCAGTGGATTGTGGTTATTATAATGGGTTACACTGGATACAATGGAGTAAGGAGATGGCAGTGGATATTTTTGATGGCAGTTGAAGGATGATGACAATTGCTAAAGGTCACTACATACAGTAGGAAAGGGGGAAGACATTTACCGGGGTGATGGCAGCTGGCTACACAGATACAATTGGAAAGAAAGATGGTGGTGTCTGCAGATAATGACAGCTGGGTGCTAATTAAACATGACAAAGAAGAAACCAGGTAGCCATTTTTAAAGGGATAGGTTTCTATAATTGGTAAAATGTTATGTTAGGTTAACATATGTTTAATATGGCATGATAGGATTCCAGACATTTGGGGAACCTCAAATAACTGTGATTTAGTGTGATGGGGTTTTTAATGATTCAGACATTATTAGGTCAGTGGAGGGGCAGATATAGCAATCTGGGTTGTGTTTATGTACCATATCAGGCACACAGGTGGCACTGCTAAATATTCTGATTAATTCTATTGTCATCATGCCAGGAGACCAGCCAGGAGATTGGCAGAGAAGGGCAGCAAATAAGAAGCGATGGGAGGGATAAGTATTTATTATGTTATCACTACAGGCTGTATAGAATTCCTAAACAGGCTCCACACCTTTTTACTTATGTTATATATTTATTTTATTATTGTTATTCTCTTATTGCTTTTGGTATTAT
>NC_092862.1:144421564-144461244 GCF_032062135.1 Pyxicephalus adspersus
GCAGCATGTGATGGGAAAACAGCAGCAAGGGGTTAAGCCCTCGGCACGTTTTGTGGATGCTCTTTAACCCTTGCTGAGCCGGCTGTGTGATTATGCACACCAGGCCCCGCTGCCGTGTGCTGCAATAGAACATGCACAGAAAAAAGGAAAAAGAGGGGGAATGGCAGCAGACGAGAGGTAGGATGTCATTCTCTCTCCTCCTGTGAACAGATTGCTTGTCTTAGTCACATACTGGTTTAAAAATAGCTGCTGGGAAAAAAAGAAAAACGTCCTTTTTATTTTTGCATCCGCAGGCTTCAGATGGATGCAGCGGAGTGGTACCATGGGAGACCGGGCTCTCAGCTCTGGAATATCCACAGCCAAGTTTACATCGAGACCACCGACACGACTTACCTGCCGCTGGAGGATGGCAAGGGGACAAGTGAGTAGGAAAGGAGCGATGGTGCGCTGGTCCGTATCACCATCCAGCTGGAAAACAACAAGTGCAAGATTCGGGGGGTCTCACTAATACCTGTGTGCTAAGGGCTGGGTGGAAGCTGGCTGTGGGGTAACTGAGATCAGTAAAGCTAAACAGATTCACAGCCATGGAACTAGAACGTGGCTGCTTCTAAACCTGGGGTACGTCCCTGATCCAACAGTTTAGGGTATTGCCCCCTTGCCAAAAGATTTCAATTCTAGTAGGCAATGGGCATAAATCACTTTAATGGGAAGAATTTCCCATACTGCTGGATGATATCTACACCATAACATAGGACTTTAGGGTTTAAATTAAAATTTTTGTTCATTAACTTCCAGTGCATTGCTCTATAAATGGTTACCAAAGATATAAATGTATTTAGATCCGGTAAACTAACCCACTGCAATGATTCAAACAGCACCCCATGGCTTAAAGAACTTTGCACGTAGTCATTTTACTTTCCGGTAAATTGTCATTGTGCATGTAGAAGCAGCTTGGTGGCTTTAAAATAATGCGTCAAAGAAGAATTTTATAAACTGATTATCCCCAGCCTAAGGGACAACGATGGGACTTGCAGTTCATCCACCTGTAGATTGAGGTCCTGAGTCTTCTTTATATTCATCTTCTTTCTAAATGTGGTTTTATTCTACAGAAAAGTTTGGTTTTTCCTCACATCTGTAACGAGTGTTAATTGTGGGTGTTAATTATTTCAAGTCGATTGGCTAAATGTAGATTATTTTAAAACGTGTCGATTACAGGAGTTTAGACATTGTAATAAGGCATTATGGCGTAGTAGCAGCACTGCAAAGGTTTTCATTTGATTAAATGTATTTTATTACTATTGATGAATTTTATTGATTCATTTTATGAAATGGATTTGTGTTGGTATTTGTACCGAGCTGGAACAGATTCATCTATAAAAGTGGCTGATGGAATTGTACTATTATTGTCTTATTGATATGCAATTCCTTGTCATGTCATATAGAGATATCTGAATAGTTTTGGAGATCATTTTCTTTAAATATTATCCACATTCCATCCAAATTCTCCTTTATATTAAAATAAAGTGATTTTGCTATTTGTTGACGGTCATCTTGCTTTAGATTAGTAACCTGAAGGAACATCCAGGATCATTCACATATACTTACTGTCACTTCTAGTTCCCAAGGACTGTCCAGCCTGTGACCCTTTATTATTTTGCTAGTAAGATTTTGTACATGATTTTGATTGATTTTGTGGAGTTTTGTGTTTTATCATTATTATTATTATTATTATTAATAATAATATTTAACGTTTTTTTATTAAACTTCAACATATTCCACAGTGCTGTACATTAAATAGGGGCTGCAAATGATAGCCAAATACAAACAATTCACAGTAGGAGGAGAGGACCCTGCACAAAAGAGCTTACAATTTAGGAAGTGAGGGAGATCAGTACAAACGCACTTGCGTTGCTTGTACTTTGCTTTCAACCTCTCTTTAGAGAGTCGGAGAATAATTTTATCTACCGGTAGTTGTTAGTGTTTAAGGTGTTATGTGCTCAGCAGCCACCCAGAGACTGGAAGGGGAAATACAAGGTTATTTCAAGGTCACGGCTGTGGCTTGTATTGTATTGTGGTTGAAGAAGAACTTCTATGGTTACACCTAAAAAAGCCAATGTTAATAATTTTTGCATTTGATATGCATAAACGATCCAGTTACCTGTCCATGCAGTCTGGAAAGATCTTGTTATTTTCTACTGCTTGGTCTTTGCCATCCATGACACAATTTTCCTTTTTGGCTCCAGCTGGAGTTTCTTATCTTCCTTTGGGGTAAATAAATAGATACTCAGGGTGTGGTACATAATCATGTCATGTCTAGTGTTCCATTATCCAGCAGTTACTATGCATTTGCTCCAGCATCCAGCTACTCTGCATGCCCAGCCAGGGCTACCCCCGGAGACTACAGGGCAGCAACTACACCATGCTTGCCAGGCCAAAAATGTGTAAGTGGCATCATCAGCTGAATAAAGTAGAAATGAAAAAGGTTGTATGTGATTTGTTAAAAGCAGGAAAAGCTTAGGATCCAATAATATTTTAAAATTTGAAGAAGGTCGGTTTTGATGGCTAGAGCAGTGATTCTCCACCAGGGTTCCTCCAGATGTTGCTGGGAGTTCCTGGAGCAATGAGCGATTTTTACCTCTCAGGTCAGTATAAGTGACCCCAATGATCTTTTTGGCTATCTGTAAGGGTGACATTCTTCCCATTGGCCAGCAATGTAGGAGGAATTCTTCCCACTGACCACCACACTAATATATTGTGATCTGTGGATATAGTGATTATAGAGAGGAGTTCCCTGAAGATCTGAAAGTTATTTCAATAATCTCATGTTAAAAAGATTGAGGAATACTGAACTATATGGTCCTGATAATCAAAAGAATATTTAGGGTAAAATATTATAGGTTATTTATTTAGTTTACTTCAAGAGGAATTAATATTATTATTATTATTATTATTATTAATAATAATAATAATAATAATAATAAACAGTACTTATATATCCTCAAAACATGACACAGCACTGTACATTAAATAGGGGCTGCAAATGACAGAAAGACACAGACAGTGACACAGGAGGAGGAGAGGACCTTGCCCTGTAGAGCTTACAATCTAGGAGGTGCGGGAAGTATCACACAATAGGAGTGGGATATGGAATGGTGGGAAGTAGTGAGGGTTTAGGAGACAGAACCAGATGGGTAGGTGAGGTTAAAGCGTTGGGTTTTGAGGGCTCTTTTAAATGAGCAGAAGGTAGGAGCAAGACAAAAAGGATGGGGAGACCATTCCAGAGAGTTGGGGCAGCTCTAGAAAAGTCTTGGAGCCATGCGTGTGATGAGGTTATGAGTGAAAAAGTCATTAGTAGATCATTGGAGGAGTGCAGAGAATTTAGAAGAAGCATTTAAAGGAATGGTTAACTCTTTTAGGTATTGCATGGGTGCAGGAGCCTTCTTCCTAAATTCCTAAAGACTTATTTACTGTAAAATCTCCTGTGGGATATCTGAATTTGAATTCTCCCACCATCTCCTATAATGTACATGTTGTCTCTGAATATCCTTTGTAGCACAGAAGTTTCTGACCATCTTTTGTAGCTTATAAACCCCATATGCAACGCACCTATACCATGTCTGCAGTCTCTGACTATTTCATGTAGTATGTCCTCAATATCTGACCATCTCTTATGTATGTTATCAGGCTTCAACCCCTTAACATGTCTGCAGTCTCTGACCATCTCCTGTAAGAAATCAGTAGTCTCTGAGCTATCTTTAATATGTCTGTAGTCTCTCACCATCTCCCTGTCATGTTTGCAGTCTTACTCTTCTGTGGTAAGCCTACAGTCTCTGGCCATCCTCTGTAGCACATCTGGGGTTTCCGACCACCTATTGTAGTATACAGGCTCCTATCACTTAGATAGCATGTCTACAGTCCTCACCTATTCCTTGTGGTAAAGCTGCAATTTCTGATTATCTTCCTCACTATGCCTGCAGTCTCTGACCGTCTCCTGTACAATGTCTGCAGTCTCTGACCATCTCCTGTACAATGTCTGCAGTCTCTTCCTGTACCATGTCTGCAGTCTCTGACCGTCTCCTGTACAATGTCTGCAGTCTCTGACCGTCTCCTGTACAATGTCTGCAGTTTCTGACCATCTCCTGTACAATGTCTGCAGTCTCTGACTGTTTAATGTACTATGTCTGTAGTCTCTGACTGTCTCCTGTACAATGTCTGCAGTCTCTGACCGTCTCCTGTAAAATGTCTGCAGTCTCTGACCATCTCCTGTACAATGTCTGCAGTCTCTGACCATCTCCTGTACAATGTCTGCAGTCTCTGACCATCTCCTGTACAATGTCTGCAGTCTCTGATCATCTCAATATCCTACCACTCTTGTAATATGTTCCCACTTTACAAACACTCCTGTAGAATACTCGATGACCTTTTCTTGTTGCATTTGTAACCTCTGACAGTTTTGTATAGTGTTACAAACCCTGAATAATATATTTTTGATTGTGTACTGATCTGAGGGGCTGCACTTTATAAAGTAGGTTGATTATCACTGCTAGATGATACAACCACAGTCACTGCAGGACTCCTTCACACTGCCATGACTGCTGCGGCCCCTGGGTTTCCCACTACTACCCAGGAGCCAATTCCAACAATTTGTCCCTTGGCGTAATACCTACCACTGCTCTGTACAAACTGTTCCCAATTTCCTCTTCCTTTTCTGAGAGCTCCCACAGATTTCTCTATCGGGTCCAGAAGGATTCTTTGCATGCCAGGAAACCCTTCTTACACATCAGCCGGAGCTCAGCACTGCTTAAACACTAACAAAGGATTGCAGCATTCACCCTGAGCATCTCTTGGCCCCGAACACAGGCTGTTCCTATGAAGGAACCATTGCTGGAATCTGCAGATTTGTTCTTAGAAATCTGGACAAGAATCAACTTCAAAACCGCAATTTTTTTTTTTCAATCTTTTATTTTCCGTTTTCGCTTTTTTTCCTTCTTCAAACTATATTGAGGACTCGAGTTACGTGGAAATGTGACAGGTATATAGATAACAATGCAGCAAAATGCGTAGATGTGTTTCCATAGAAGCCTTTTGGAGATTGAAATCTTCATCTCTTATGGATTAAATCACAGCGCCTTTCTAAAGGAATAAATTGTTTTTTTTTCTTTATAAATGTAGTTTTCATCTGATTTTTGGAATATTAAAGATACTGCTCGGAATTCATAGCTATTCCAGGATCCTATTTTATAGAAGAATTGAAGATGTTAAAGTGATAGAACTATATAGACAAGGTAAATGGGTAGATCAACCAAAACCTGGGTCTGTCTTAGAAGTAATTTGCATTGTTTCTTGAGAAAACAGTAACAGTTTTAATATAACCCATAAATAACAGATCATCATGATACAAACATTTCTATACATATACTTAAATGCAAGTAGAAAGGTAAGTTGTCACATGAGTGCAAATGAATACTGGTAAGTACAAGAAAGCCCTTTATACATATTTTATACATATTATACATATTTTTACATATACTAGAATACATGTGCAAGGGTTATAAGTCACATAAGTCTAGGTTTATATATAGATTCAGGTGAGTCCTAGAAACCCAACGCGTTTCGCAACAACTGCTTCTTCAGGGGATGTAGGACGTTATGTATCAGATACCTCTGGAAGTATGGTAGGAATCGTGTAAGAATAGCTGGGAAGTTATTGTTTGACATTTTTTCTGCAGAGATTAAGGCATTGTGCCTGATTTATCCAAGCTCTCCAAAACTGGAGAAGATAGACTATCATGAAAACCCGGATAATCCAACAAACCTGAAATTGATTTCTTATGAATCTTTTGCTGTTCGTTGGAAAATGTTTTCAATCCTGGACCAGATCCATCTCAGGTTTGCTGGTTCCCCCTGATTTTTACCATGATAGTCTATCTTCTCCAGTCTTGTAGACCTTTAATATATCATTTCCTGATTTTGGCTCGTCAATAAGGGGAGGACATGGAAAGTGGAAATGCCAGTTTTTGTGCCGTGAATGGGATCTAACTAGGGAAAGACCATTCTTGTGAACTGGAGGTGTGATATCAGTAATGATAGGAGTGTGACGCTGAGGGTGTGATAGTTTTAGAATAGAGCTTTTTAACATGGGGGAACCCTTGACATAACTTTCAGGTCTTACATTGTTGGCCATTGGGAAGAATGTCACCCTTACAGATAGTCAAAAAGATCATTGGTGTCTCTTAAACTGACCTGAGGGTCACAAGTTTCTCATGGCTCAAGGAACCCCACAGCAACCTCTGGAGGAACCATGCTTGAGAATGATTAGATGATCGAATTATAGGAAATACTGATTGGATAAAAAATCAATCAATATTTGGGCACTATGTTTAATGAAAATTGCTCTTTAATTTGTCAAATGGTAATCATCGTACTGATTTTAAAATCACTCTATTTAGGGTATAAGGGTACGATACATTGTACCTAATATTATTATTATTATTAATAATAAAAAGTATTTATATACTGCCATACTATGCAGGGCTGTACAATAAATAGGGGTTGCAAATGACAGACAGATACTAACCATGGGTCTGATTTAATAAAGCTATCCAATGTTGGGGAAGATACACTTTCATCAGTGAAGCTGGGTGATCCAGCAAACCTTGAATGGGTCTGGTTGAGGATTAAAAACATTTGCTAACAAATAGCTAATGACTTTGAAGAAATTCTATCCAGGTTTGCTGGATCAACCAGTTTCACTGATGAAAGTGTATCCTCTCCCGCCTTGTAGAGCTTTAATAAATCAGGCCCAATGACAGAGGAGGTGGATAAGACCCTGCCCGGAAGAGCCTACAATCTAAGAGATTTTTGTTATATGAATAAAACATACCATGGAGTGATCCTTCATAGTGTATGTCTAAGATTAGGAGGACCGGTAAGATTCTGATTGCTAGCAAAGAAATAATAAAACTTATATAAAACATAACTATGAAATAAATAAAGGATACATTGTAATAATTTTGTGTTTTATCAAATTAAATTGTTTCTTAATCTAAAAATTGCTTCCTCATCTGCTAAGGACTTTTTAGAAAAAGAAAGTAATTTTTTTAATATTAGAGTTTTTTTTGTTCATGGTAATTTTTCTGTTCCTCAAGTGATCTCGGAATGACATGTAATTGTGGAGTGTATTCTTCCAGGCAAATGAATACATATTTTTAAGATGTACTGAAGCACAAATAACACGATGATTATTTAATTGTCCTTAAATCATGTTAATGGCATCTCAAAGCCCAAATCTTCCCAATTGTGTTCGGTAATAACGGCAGCTTGCAAGGAAGTTCAATAAAATTATATTGGCTCAGGATAAGGACGACAATATTTTGGATATGAAGTTTTAATGTGGTACAGGGACTCACTAGACATCCTAATTTACAAGAAACAAGAAACTTATAATTAATTATATTTTATCCAGCTTTATGGGGAAGCAATTGGTTAATATTACCCTTATATTACACGGATCATTTGACCATAGCAGGCAGATCCTATCATTTGGCACTCCATAATAATAGGTTTATGGGATTGACCTGGCTCAGTACCTTTAGAGTTGTATCAGGTAAACATCTGCAAGATGCACGTTTCTAACACAATTTGGTAAATATCCTTGCTATGAAGTTGACCCTGTAGCTGGATATACATAACTGAAAAGCTAAAAAAAATTATATTTTTTTTTTACCAGGACCCCCATATATGCAGGTGACTATAGAAGACGTGCACGCCAACTGCGGGGAGACAGCACAGTTTGATGCAGTGATAGATGGAAGCCCCCCACTTACTGTTACGTGGTACAAGGTGAGTGCAAAGAGAGCACAAAGTCCCTGCAATGCCGAGATCCTCCCGGTCCACCCCATGACCACATATTTAGTTATTAGAAGGAGAAGAATTCTGAAAACAACTTGATGAATTTGTATAAATACATCAGAAAGATCAATAAAAATCATCTGGTAAATGGAAACAAATGACAATTACCATTAGTGTTCTGTATGTAAAAATAAGTACAAAAACATAATACAGAAACAATGCAAATAAGCTTATAGCTTGGGGAAATGTTGAGGTTACTTCTGTAAGAGTGAATGGGAAGAATCTGGGTGTTCTGATAAATCACAGACCTAATAACAGCATGCAATGCCAAGCTGCAATATCTAAAGCTAGTAAAGTACTTTCTTGTAATAAAAGAGGAATAGACTGCAGAGATGGAGACATAATCCTGCCCCTGTACAAAGCATTGGTCAGACCACATCTGGAATATGCAGTCCAGTTTTGGGCACCAGTTCACAAAAAGAATGTTGTGGAACTTGGAGAAAGTGCAGAGAATGGAAAATGAAGTCATAAAAGGCATGAAGGACCTAAGTTTCCCTTATTTGAGCAAAATGGACCATGCTTTACAAGGTTTTTTTTTACCTTCTTCTGGTATAAAGATGCATATAACTGCATGCACAGGTTTCTGTCTAGGTAGGTTTTCTTAAATATGTTTATTTTATATACTTTTGTTTTCCTTTTGGTTGAATCAATGGAGTTGTGTCTTTTTAAGCTAACAAACTATTTAACTATGTGACTTCAACCAAAAGCTCCTATTTAGCTTTGACTAGAATAGTGTTAGAGCAGGGGTCGGCAAACTCCAGCCTTTAGGCCAGATACAGCCTAGCTGGTAGATCGTTCTGGCCTAACACCCCCTGACCATTCTGGCCTAATGCCAGCCATATCGGCCACGGGGCATTAGGAACTACCGGAGCTGGAGCTTCGGTGCCGCCCCCTTGCAGTTACCCCCCTATTTACTGTGGCCCACAATAATACTTCCGCTGCCGCGGTAGATAGGGAAAGCTCCCTGAAGGTAAATCCCTCTCTTCCGCAATGCATACGGAAGAAAGGGATTTCACTTCAGGGGGCGTTCCCTGGTGGTGGGCGGAGCCATTAGGGCGGGTCTGGCCTAGTGTGCCCACCCCATAAATGGCCTAGTGGTCGTAAAACTTTGCCGGCCCCTGTGTTAGAGCTTCTGTCCTCGACTTCAGCTTTGGTTCTGTATTATACTGAACAGGCAGGGTAAGAAATGTGTCCAGCTATATTGAGCATTTTTAGTTTTGGAAAAACCCTGTTGGGATTTTACTGTTATCCCGGGCCGTGGATTGCCCTCTGTTTCTGTTCTAGTGCAAATCCAACAGTAAGTAAAGAAAAATCTCTAACAGCAAGACAGAATATAATTATTTTTTAAGTACTAACATATAGCACTGATTCGTCTGAGCTGCCGCCGCCATGCTGTCCCTGGCCGCCCGCTCTGGCTCACTTTCCCCGTACTTGTCCGCCACTTCGTATACCGTGGCCGGACAGCTGAAGCCGGTGGTGTCGGGAGTTGACCTGCACGGGGAGAAGGTGTTGCTGGATGCGAAGAGGCCTTCAGTGAGGGTTCAGAGCGCTTCTGGGGAGGTCTCTGCCATTGCCCGGATCAGTGGTCCTTCTTCTGTTCGCTTCTTGCACAGTGATGTCACCGCCCCAGATTTCGCAGAATATCGCCGTGCAGATGTTGTGGACAGCACAAAGTCATCCCAGACCAGTGATGAATCCAGAAAGAGCTTCTCCTACATGATCACTGGCGCCACCACAATTGCCACGGCCTACGTTGCCAAGAGCGTCGTATCCCAATTCGTCTCCAGCATGAGTGCCTCCGCCGATGTCTTGGCCATGTCCAAGATCAAGGTGAAGCTGTCAGAAATCCCAGAAGGCAAAAACGTGTGCTTCAAATGGCGAGGCAAACCTCTGTTCATCCATCACAGGACGGCAAAGGAGATCGAGAAGGAGGCCTCAGTCGACTTGAGCGAGTTGAGGGACCCACAGCATGACCTTGACAGGGTAAAGAAACCCGAGTGGGCGATCCTCATCGGAGTCTGCACTCATCTCGGTTGCGTTCCCATCGCAAATGCCGGCGATTACGGCGGCTATTATTGCCCTTGCCACGGGTCCCATTATGATGCATCTAGTAGAATTAGAAAGGGCCCCGCACCCCTGAACCTTGAGGTTCCCTTCTATGAGTTTTCATCTGATGAGCTTGTAATAGTTGGATAGACTTTTACACTTCAAAGAATAATGCAGTTTCTGCTGTTATTCTTGCGTGTCCTATCTTCACGTCTATTGGTTTTAAAGATCGTATTCTTTTAATAATCCATCACACTTGAAATTTCTGCTGTACAGTGTGATCTTAGTGTCTGTTGTGACACCTTGTAAATCCTGTACAAAGAAAACATTAAATTCTGACCTAAAAAAAAAAAAAAAAAGGACTAACATATAGCAAAAGTCTAGGAAAATACCTAATGGCCAAAAGATTGGAAGATATCCGCTTATATTCCAGAACCAATGAAAGGAGACCAGAAAGACTGGACAGACCAAAGCAATTTCCCTGATATCACAAACCAAGAAGAATATAGTAAAAGATTATTCTATACAGATTGGAACCCTACATTTATTTGTAAGATGTAAGTTCGACCTAGAAAATGTCAGAACACCTAGAGATATTTTTTGTAGATTCTAGCTGGATGATTGAAAACATGAAGCAGTACAAGAAGGGTGTCAACATATGCTTTAAGACTTTGACTATGTGACATTGTGGAATGTCCCCAAAAATATGGGTGCACCTGAACATCTAATTTTTCTCATGAAGAATCTCAGATTTCTAATCAATCACTAATCAATATTATGCAGTTGTGACAGAAAACAGTACAGACTGGTCTCAGACAGGCAATATAGGAAAGGCTGCATCTCACCATACTTATTTAACCTGTATACTGAACAAATGGAAGGTTCAGAGCTTAAGGAAGACAATGGAGGTTTTGGGATTAGTGGAAGAAAAATCAACAATCTTTTGGTACAGTACAGTAATAGCTAAAAATGCAGTGACCCTAAAGAGCCTATGTTAAGGTTATGCCCCCTGGAAGGTCACACAGGAATACCCGAGGGGGGGAGTCTAAGTATCTCCATTACCAGGGCAGTACAAAAGGGGTGATGGCCGGTAACCCTAGTGCCCATCAAACTACTTTACTGCAGGTAGAACACCAGGTCAAAGCCCACCGGCAATCCCCACCAAGGGCAAGCCGAACAGATGGCTTCAGTATTGGGACAGCCAAAGGTCAGATACTGGGTAGGCTGAGATCTCCGTAAGAATGTAGGGGTAGGCAGGTGGGAAGTGACAGGGTCAAGACAGACTGAAGTCATGGCAGGTGGCAAGCAAGAATTAACATCTAGACCATGGAACCCTAGGGTTCCTCCTTAAGTGACATCAATAATCTTTTTGGCTATCTGTAAGGGTGACATTCTTCCCAATGTCTAATAATGTAAGAGGAATTCTTCCTACTGACCACCATGCTAATGTACTGTGAGCTTTGGATATAGTAATTTTAGGAAGGGTTCCCTGAAGACCTGAAGTTATTTCAAGGGTTTCCCCCCATGTTAAAAAGCTCAAGAAACACTGGCCTAGATGGTCTGATGTCAGGACAAGCAGAAGACAAGGAGCAGGGTTGAGACAAGCCAAGCTCAAATATCCTTAAGGGCAATACAGGGCACATAGAGAGTACAGCTGGGTAAAGTCACAGGTAACACACTGAAGGTCCAGTAACCAGCTCCTGGGACTAGAGAGGTTTAAATAGGATCAGCAGCCAATAGTAGGACAAAATTGAAATCAGGAACTAATCTGCTCATTGGCTGCACATACTCTGCCTCGGTGCTGGGGATGCCGAGAAAACTACATCTCTGCATAGCTAAAGGAAGGATGCTACAGTTTCCAGAATTAATAGATAGGACTTTAGCTAAGTATCAGGAAAATTAGGGTCATATCACCAGGAAAGACAGGTAACTTAAAAACTGATGGTAAATATTGAAATAGTGGACATCTTCTGCTTCCAATTATTACCAGCAAAGGATCCAGCAATCAAGACAGTTGATGTGGAATGGCTTTTGAATGTGTCTATCAAACATAACTCTACAGTTAATATTTTTTTATTCCTTATGGATGTGAAAACTGGACAATGAAGAAGCAAGATGGAAAAACATTCTAAACTTTGGTTTTGGTGAAAAAAAAATCATGGACAGCAAGAACAATGAACAAATAGATCCTTCAGAAAGCCTTGCTAGATGCCCAAATGACTCCTATTTTGGACATTTTCAGTAAAGAACCAATGCAATTGAAAAGATAAATGTGCTTGGAAAAGCTGAAGGTAGAAGTAACAGATGGTCGGCAATAAAATAGGTGGATATAATATCAGAAATTGATATGCTATAGCAAAGATTGAAATCCTAAAAGAAGACAGATCATTCTGCAAAAAATATCCATGTAGCTGCCAGAGGTCAACATCAACTTGATGATTCTTAATAATAATTAAGGAAGCCTAGAAATCCTTTCAAATTTGTTTTCTAACCGGTGTTCCTCATGTTCCCTCACTGGTTAAATAATTTTCACCCTGACAGTATTAGGAAAATTCTTTTATTGATATCAGTAACCCAACTCTAAAAAAAAAGCTAGACATACTGTATATGTTTAAAGTACAGTGCTGCATAATATGTTGGCGCTAAATAAATACTTTTATTATTATTAATATATGGTGTCCCAATATCTCTTGTCTTCATTTTAAAAGTAATGTCTCTAAAGGTACTGAATATTGTGAAATATTATAGCCAATCACTGATTTAACAGCAGTCAAAGGGTCTGATTTTTTTTTTGTAATTTGTGGACAATAATTTGAATCTGTAGAGATATCAGATACTTTCCTATATATATATATATATATATATATATATATATATATATATATATATATATGGTTGGGTGCCATAAGAGTCTGTGTCTTTGTCTGCAGGATAACACATTGCTGAAGGACAGTGAGCGAATCCAACAGGTGAGAGATGGCAGAAAATACTCCCTGGTGATACAGGACACAGAGCGCGCAGATGGCGCGGTGTACACCTGCGTGGCTAGGAATGGCGGAGGAGAGGTGTCTTGCAAGGCTGAGCTGGTTATGCTGGAGGGTAAATATTTCCTTTATTTATTGTACATGTAAACTAAGTAGCTACCATATGGGGTGAGATAATCAAAAGGTAACCTTTCACTTCTAAATCTCATTATTGGATCGCTAATGATAGACACTGAATATCTGTATAAATGTTTTCGGGAAACATGGGCACAAAAGCTTGATTTTTTTATTGATGGTAGTGGAGGAGTGATACCATATTGTTCATTCTGGTGGTCCTTTATATATTATTAGGGTTAGGAGTATTATCAAGTAGATCTAACCACAATCTCAAAAATCTAATTTAAGCCTGGAATAACATTACCTTTAACATTATTCCAGAAAAGATTTTAATCTTTGGATTTTCTATAAAACAATCTCTTCTAATTCTGCATTGAGGGTCCATGTCCAGGTATTTTCTCCTACATGGTGACAACTGTCCCAACTATGTGCTTACATTGTCAATCCTTCACATGTGCCCCAGGGTGGGGGCTGCAATGTTGCATGCTGAATTAGCATTATTCATTGTTGTTACTGTTAGGGAAAGTGTCCAGAGCATTTGTGCAGCCAAGTGAGTAGCTGAAAGTGGACCTACCATGACTATATTAAGTACTTACAATGCAGGGAGCATGACAATTTACAGTTCCTGGTATTCGATACTCCTTATGGGATCATAGTAGTCCTCTTGGCAATGCCTTTGTCTGATTTTTTTCTCCAGAAGCACAGAGTCATCTTAGTTTAGTTAATTCGCAATCACCATCTACTTCCTGGACTGCACAGTCTTCCAGGGGGCAAATTGTTACAGAGACTAAACTCTTAAGAATAACTAGAAGCCTTGACGAATGGGGGCGGCTGAGTCCTTGGAATGTGTCGGCTTGTGGCTTCTCTTATATTATCCTTACATAGCATTCTGCTCTCTTTTTTTATATCAATAGAGGAGCCTTTGTATCAGAAGGGTGTACAGAATTCAATGGGGGGGATTTAGTCATCCCCTGATCCCAGGGAGGAGGATCTGTGCTGGGTTTATTTTTTTGTCTGATTGAAGTGTTCTAATTTCCAGATGGGAAAGAAGAAGACACAAAGATAATTCACAAGAGGAGGAAACTGAAATCATTCTTTGAAGTTAAAGAGGAGATTGGCAGGTAGGTGGAACCAACCCTCAGCTCACAATAATCCATGCATTGATTTATTGCTTCGATGCTGACTAGTTTCTATTTATTACTACAGAGACTGATAAGTCTTATAAGATGTCTATGTTGTTTTTTGCCCTCCTTCCAGCTCCCAATAGGGTTTATTTATCAAATCATAAACAGCATGCTCGCCAGATAAAATAGAAATATTGATACACAAAAAACATATTTTTTTCCTTTTCACCCCATTTATGAATGGTGATCAACTGATCAGAAGATTTTTAGCAGCATCATCACTTTTTTCTTTTCAGTTTTAAATAATGCCAAACACCAAAATTATGAAGGAGATAATTTTAGGATACGGGATTGCAGAATTTACACTTTAAGCATTTCCAACTGCCCATTGTTTTGAAATGGGATTCAGAAGAGATCAATTAAACTTATTTCAAGTTGGTTTGCTAAAATTGTCCCAATGTAATAAACTTCCATGCCTTCCCTAAACATTGGGATCCCCTTTAAGAATATATAAGATGGTATTTTCTAAATAAGTAGAGATCAACCTGGTCGCTACTTTCTAGAGCAATATTTCCAAGGCCATAGTATACCATTACCTCCAAGTTGATAAGCTATACAGGGTTTGAAAATTTCACCTATGAATATTTTTACTACAACGCACACTCATATTTGGATCGACATATTTGGTACCAATTTACTCGACGCTTTTTTATATTTAAAAAAAATCACACCAAGGAATTAGATTGTGATTGTGTGCACATACATTTGTGGTGACAACTCCTTATGGGCAGGTCCATGACACCCAGCAGTCACAGAATGTCCTCAGTTTTCTGGGTTGATGATGCTGGGTGTCACTCATCCCAGAAGACTGAGGACATCTTGTGGCTAAAAGAAATTACTGCAAGAGTATTGCAGCATAAGCAGAGGGCCAATATTAGCCTTACTGCTTTTAAAACAATAAAAACGTGTTGATTTTAGATATTCTCTAATAAGGTGCAATGTACAATGATTTATGATAATGGGACCTTTTTACGCTCATTTTAGAGGATCTTTTGGCTTTGTGAAGCGAGTTGTGCACAAAGGAAATGGGGTACCCTGTGCCGCCAAATTCATTCCACTCAGAAGTAAGACTCGGCAGCAAGCATACCGCGAGCGCGACATCCTATCCGAAGTGTCACATGAGCGAATCACTCTGCTCCTCGATGCCTTTGAAACCAAGAAAACACTTATCCTTATAATGGAAATGTATCCTTCACCGTGGCCTAATGCAAATTGTATTACACAAGCTTGTGACTTTTATAGGGGAACTACAGGCAAATCTTTAAACTAATCCCGAAACTCAACCAAAAGAAAAAACATTTCATGGATTTTAAAATCCTGATACTTTAGCGGGTAAAATAGCTCCCATGTTTGTATTTTATTTTTTGTATTTTGGTGTTTGCTTGGAGTTCAGCTTACGCTTATGGAATAAATTAACTACCATACCTACACGAATATATGTTTAAAAATATGAATATCATTTGGCAAGTCTTTATTTTGATTAATTAGACCAGATGCTGCGGGGAAGAACTCCTGGACCGACTCTTTCGGAAACACGTTATAACAGAGAAGGAGGTTAGTGGGTATTTTTTTTTTAGCTTTGTTCTTTTTTTGGTCTCATTGCTTCACTTCCCTTTTACTTTCTTTTCAGGTTCTCACCAAACATGTAGGCAAGAAGGGCCTTTGTAAATTCGGCCCGCAAGAACTTCCTCGAAGTTCTGATGGGTCTGCGAAATTTTGCGAAACCATCTGAAATCCAGAAAATCACTATAGGAGGATTACCGCGGCTGCATTCCTAAATGCAGCCCTGGGAATCCTCCTGAGCGATCCCCGGGCACTACAGGTCAGAATGAGGGCTTTTTCCCACGCTGCATTCATTCATGAGCAGCCAGCGAGATTCACTCTGTGTTCCTGGATAGAGAAACTCTATCCATAAACACATACTACAGGGCTGCAACAGCAATCAGGGGAGCGGAGCTGACAGCTCCTGATTGGTCTTGCAGGTCCCAAAAATTCAGTCATGCAGGCCCAATTTACAAAGGCCGTTCTCGCCTACATGTTTGGTAGGGCAGAGCGCCCAAATTCGCCGAGCGACCGAATTTATTGAATTTGCTCACTCATCCCTACTCCTTACCACAGATCCTTCTTTTGTTCTTGTCTCTCAGCTCCCCTTTGCCTTCACTCTTTTCAACTACTCTTTCTCTACTCAGCTCTTCTGGTTGTCTCCTTTCAACATGCCTTCCTTTTCCCTCCTTCCAGGTCCTTTTCCCCTTGTCTCTTCTCAGCTCCTCTTCTCATTAATTCTTCTCAATTCTTTATTTTTGTGTGTAGGTGAAGCTGTATATTAAACAACTCCTAGAAGCGGTTGCATATCTTCATGAGAAAAACATTCTTCACCTGGACATCAAGGTATACTTAATGAATTCATATATTGTAAATGTCAGCTTCTGGAGTGTTCACATTTTACATTGTCCTACAAGAAATGGAAAGCAAATGAAAATGTAGCTGAAAAAAACAGCTAAAAAAGTAGCTGAAAAAAACATATTTGGTACAGTTTTAGAAAACACAAACTGAGTGGTGAAAAATTATACAACAATTTTTATAGCAGCACGGTGGCCCAGAGCTTAGCACTCTTGCCTTCCTAGGTTCAAATGTCAACCAGGATGCTATCTGCATGGAGTTTGTAGGTTCTCCCCGTGTTTGTGTGGGTTTCCTCCGGGTACTCCGGTATCCTCCCACATTCCAAAAACATGCAGTTAGGTTAATTGGCTTCCCCCCAAGATTGACCTTAGACTGCATTAAAGACATATGACTATGGTAGGGACATTAGATTGTGAGCTCCTTCGAGGGACAGATGGTGACATGACTATGAACTGTGTGTGCCTAATCTTATGGTACCTATATGCCTTATAATTTTAACTATCACCATTTAATATCTCATTTTCATTATTGCTACCTCTTATTAATATTTTTAATATTATTAAACAGTATTTGTATGGTGCCAACATATTATGCAGCACTGTGCATTACATAGGGGTTGAAAATGACAGACAGACACAGAGAGTGACACAGGAGGAGGAGGAGAGGACCCTGCCCAGAAGAGCTTACAATCTAAGTCCAAAATAAAAGCTTCTTCTGCCACTGCTTCCTTCAGGCCTTGTATACCATATTATATCTGGCCAATGATATTAATCTGCTTCTTTATTTCAAGCATCAAATATGACTTTGCATTCTGAAGCTGCCTTCCGTTTATGCCCCAGTATTTGATAATGTGACCAACTGCCACTTAGAGGCCTTCTACTGGTATGACATTTTGCATTATGACTTTTATTGTCTCTTTTGCAGTGTCAGTGGCTATTCCATGGAGAGGCTTTTCCATTAATAGTTGCCCCACTGATGACAAAAGTCAGAAGTAGAGCCAAGCTAGCAAAGATCACAGCTGGCCTTTCATGGAGGCATCGTCAGGCTAAGGTCATGATGGCAGCTTTTCTGGAGATAGACCAAAGTCAGGACAGTCAGAAAAGCATGGGAACCAAGAATTTAAATTGAAATATTATCCGTTGATTGAATAAGAGCATTCTACAAGTCTACTATAGTAACCCTGCAGGTCTTACAGCCTCAGGCCATTGTAGAAGACTTTGCCATACAGTGAATGAGAACAGGAGGGTCACCCAATCCAACACAAGACTTCAGGATCATATTTAACAATGCTCATTCTTGATCGTTCTGCAGTGAGATTTATTGTAGTGTCTTATCATAAAACGCAATGCTATGGTCTTCGCTAATTCAGCACCTCCCTCTCTTCCAGCCATCCAACATCCTAATGGTTCATACTAACAAGGAGGACATTAAACTCTGTGACTTTGGATTTGCCCAGAAAATCATTGCTTCCGAATTCCAGTACATTAAATATGGCTCGCCGGAGTTTGTCTCTCCAGAAATTGCTGCACAGGCGCCTGTATCTAAGTCTTCCGATATCTGGTAATCATTGTAACTGTGTGTGTGTAAAAAATGTGCCATGAACACAAAGCAAATAATATTTTCTTTACTAAGCAATTTTTTTAAAGATTTGAAACCTAATGAAAAAATCAGAAAACAAAATAGCATTGATTCCAAATACTCATGGATCCCCCCATTGAATAAGCCTTCTATATAGTCTATTTGTACGTTCTAGATCAATGTTTCTTAGCCAGGGTTTCATTGAAACCTAAGGTTCCTCCAGAGTTTGCTAGGGATTCCTTGAGCAATGAACAATTTGTGCCTCTCTGGTCAGTTTAATGATATGTAAGGGTGACATTCCTAACAACGAACTGCAATGGAAAAGGCATTGTTCCCATTGACCACTATGTTAATATACTGTGATCTGTGGATATAGTAATTATAGAAGGGGTTCCCGAGAACCTGAATGTTATTTCAAGGGTGCCCCCATGTTAAAAAAAAAGCTGCTCTAGCCTTTACAATAACTGTGCATGCACCTCAGAAATAATAAAAGTGTTTTTGTTTGTGTTCTGCAGGCCTGTCGGAGTTATCAGCTATTTGTGGTGAGTATTCATTATACATTTATGTGCGGAAACATTCTATGATCAGTGCTGGGATTCCATAATGTATCTTTGTGTATCGTCCACAGTTTGGTCAGCGCTTCCCCATTCGCAGGTCAGAACGACAGAGAAACACTAATGAATGTGCAGCAAGGAAAAATTAGCTGGAGCTGCCCATTTTTCACCCAGCTTAGTGCCACTGCCCAGGACTTCATGAAACAAACCATCCAGATGTCTCCAGAGTAAGTGAAATGTTTTCTATCTGCACTTTTGTTCTCAAAGTTTTGGACAGAATGATAAAGGGTTGGAAGATCTAAGTTTAATGTCTATCTTGAACCCCATTGGGAAGATTTTCCCACAATGTTAGTGTCACCAGAGGAGGAGTGGAGAATTGTTGAGTACTTCCGGCTCATCCAATTTTTATTACAGTCAGTCAAAAAACCGTGGATTTTCCACTGTCTGTGCCACCATTGTGTCACTGATAAGGGGAGAATTACAAAAAGGTTAGAACATCATTGTCTATCAAAGCCAAGGAGAATTTCTTTGTTTCCTGCCCTGATGAAAGACGGCAGCAATGGCACCAATGACAGGTCAAACCCTTCCCTGCACCATACAAAAATAGAAGGTTACATATAAGATTTAGGGTAATGGTTGTATGTTAAAATTAACCATACAGAAATTAGTATTTGGAAGAATCTGAATCTCCAATCTTAAATTTGCTATAATAGAGCAGCCTGTGTTCTGTTACTTAGTTGTATTCTCTTCCTGTCGACCCAGGAGGTCTGTGAAGGTTCATTCAGATCATTGTATGTAATAGTAATTAGTCGCATTCAACTGAGCTTGTTTGTCTAACGTTGAAGATGTTTCACAGACTCTCCAAGCTTCTCCAAATCTATGTTAAAGTAATCCTTAACTGCAAGAGCTGGGATTTTAGAAAAGCTATCATATTTTAGGCATTATATCAAGGAATAGTGTTATGGACGACTTAAGACATTGTACTAGGTTATAAGTGTCCAGACAGAAGGAGGGTTTGGGTCGTTTTTGCATCATCATTTGATCATTTAGGTGTGCAAATAGGTGACTATTTTATGTGGCCCTTGTCCTCTTGGATCAATGGCTCTAAGCTGATTGGAGACTATACTTTATGTATATATATATATGAAGTATTACTTTGGACTAGAATTTCTCTAAACAAAAGAAACAAACTAAAAAAAATGGTTGTTCATCCGTAATTTGTGTTATGTATTTACCTATAAAAAGGCAGTTCTGTGTGCCATTGTATCTCCATAAAGGCCAGTCCAGATCCAAACAGCAGCCCTGTTACTAAACACCCACCTATACTGATTGCCAAACCAAAAAGACCTTGCCAAGTTTGATATAGCAATTATAGTCATCTGTTAACATTTTTTATCATCTCGATGCCATTGCATGGTTCAGAATATACTGTATAAGCTATAGTGAAATTTTTCATGGAATAGCTTTGTTTATGGTTGAAAAGCCCAAATTAAATTTTCACTTTAACTTTGAGATACCAACCTACTTGACAAGCACAAGCATTGTAAAATTGCCAGTTTGCCAGCATCCATCATATCCTTCACATCATTTCCTGGACACTACTATATGATAAGCGATATATATTGTTGTTCCATATGTCTATCAAATTCATGTTGTTTATTTTCCTACAACAGTGCACGGCCGAGTGCTACACACTGCCTCCAGCATAAATGGTTTGTGGTACGTTGTTTTCCTTTTTGGGGGATTCTTACTTGTTTGGTATTGTAACAGTAGTAGAAAATCCTACTAATAAACTATAAAAGATATAAACCCTGATGAATACTCAGTGGTGTGGTATCTTTGACTGTTACTTGGCAAAACAGTGTCAGTGTGATTGTTCTGGAATCCTGATCATTGATCCGTGTTTTTGTTTTTTTAACCCAGATCTTTGGAACCCCATTCATTCATTTTTATTGGTCTGTGTCCCCCAACTATCTCAGTGTGTCTTTATTTTGATATCATATGTGCCTTTGTTTTTGGATTACGTCTCAATGTATCATTGTTCTGGAACCCCAATAATCAATCTGTGGTTCTCCTGAATCCCTAAGTGACAAGGTGTCATTTTTCTTGGACCCCAATCATGAAACTCCAAATTTCGTTGTGTCTTTATTTTGGCACCCCAGTCGACAATCTGTGGTTACTCTGAATCCCCAAGTGTCATTGTTCTGGACCCCAACCACTAATATATGTTTTTCTGGAACCCAAATGTGCCATTGTTTTAGTGCCAGTGTATCTTTGCTCTGAAATCTGAAATGCATCAATGTGTTCTGTTCTTGGCACCCAAATGTCAGCGTGTCTTTGTTCTGCCACCCTAACTGTGCCAACGTGCCCTGTTCTTGGCACTTAGGGTGTCATTGTTCTGAGTTATTTAAATGTCTGTGTGTCTTTTTTAAGTATCAATGTGCCATTGTTCTGAGATTCCTCATGCAAATGATCTTGGATCACCAGTTATATCACATCACATGTCATTGTTTTGGGACCTTAACGATCAATGCAAAATTTTTCTACTATACATAGTTTTAGGATGCCATTTTTAAGTTAACAAAAGTGTCTGTGCTATATTATTGTAGGGATTCCAGTTGTCACTGCACACTGAGATCACAGCTGCCTATACGTAACCCCTTAGATGTATCAAGGATAACATTTCTAACAATTTCATGCCATCCATAAAAAAAAAAAAAAAAATAATCAATGTCTCTAAACTGATGTTAAGCATTAATAAAAGTAATTGGTGGCCATGGCTTTGTTCCAGGAGAGTTCCAGTCCAGAGGACACACAGCCAGTTAGCTCCAAGAACCTCCGATTCCTTGTTGCTCGTAGTCGGTGGCAGGTAATAATTTCCCCATTTCTTGCATTGTTTTTTTATTATGTATTTATCAGAATTATGATCTTTTTTTGTTAAGTAGATTCTTTTATCCATGAGTAGTTTTCTGTACTTGCGGTATTTTAAAGAACTGAAACATGGAGAAAATCCTGATGAATAAATAATTAATCTCTGTGCCTTTGTCTACAGCGCTCATTGATGTGCTACAAGTCCATCTTGGTGATGAGATCGATTCCTGAGCTTTTGAACGGCAAACAGGAAAGTACTTCCTTGGGCGTGCCACGGCATTTAGTGGAATGCAGCAGTTCCTCTAGCAGTAGTGGATCCTCATCTGATAATGAAAGCGATATCAGCCCTACTTCAAGGGACTGCAACCCTTCTCTGGAATTGCACTTGTCTATCTTCAAAATGTCTGAAAAAGACAACCTGCAACAGCCATACACGCCAGAACCTGAAGTGGACAAAGACAACAAATCCATAACTCAAGAAGAAAAAATGGAAAGCAATGATGGAACAGTTCATGACACCTCTCCGATCATTGGAACCAAAAGGGAGCAAGATAAAGCTTCTGGGTTGGGTGAAAGCCAAGAAGATATGGAAGAAGATGAAAAAATGTTGGTTCATTCTGCAGAAACATCGCCAGGAAAGTTACCTTTACACAGAGCTGCAACTATAGAAGTTGGTGTCCTAGCTTCCAAAAAAGCCAAAACTGGGTCTTTCATTAGAGGAACTTCTGCAGACAGCGCTTTGCTCCTTCCAAGAGGAACAGAGAAACCATCATTAGTTTGTGTGCCGAGGCAGAGTATCATTAATAGCACGTTTTACAATCAGGCTGGTGAAGGACAGGGTATACCTCCTAGAGATGGCACCTATAAAGAGAAAGACTTTGTTAAGCATCGAGAACGAGCACGTAGAAGTTTAATGAAAGCTGGTTACTCACCAAAAATTCTAAGTGGTTTGAGGGAGCCATTGTTGGAACAGTTTGCAATAGAGCAGAGAATGCTGGCCCAGGATGCTGCTCAGATGGACCAAGATGGTCAGTTGGGCTCTCTAAAAAAATCCGCTTCTTTTGACTTGGCAAAAGTATCATTAAGGTCTTCCTTTAAGGTTTCTAGCAGAAGTCGTTCTTTGGATGACTACAGATCCAGACCCTTAAGTGTTTACAAAGGAACTGTTGTTGAAGAGAAGGGTCAAATTTCAACAAAAACTTCGAAAGAGGCCCTTAATAAATCAGATACTGTCATCAGCAAGCAGCATTCTGAGGAGTTCTTGACTGCACCTCCAAAGATATCTTCAACACAAAGGCCCCTTTCAGCTCCACCTCCAGATAGGGATAATACCATCATTGCAGTGTTTCATCAACAACCTTTACATGATGCCACTGCATATAAAGCAAAGTCATCTTCTGATGTGAAGCAAGGGGAAGAAAGTACAATAATAGCTTTTATTAGGCCAAAACAAATGACAGAATCCCCAGAAAAACATTCCTCAGTGGTAATAAAAGACGCAGATAGATGGCCAGAAACACCTCAGTCACCAAGACAAGCCTCTCAAGAAAAGGGACAATCTAAGGACCCACAGACTGGAGTGAAGTTTACAGTCCACGCGACATCTCAGGGAAACGATTTCCTTCTCTCTGATGCTTCAATAGAAAGGTCATCTGATAAAGGTAATGACCTCCTCCCAAAAGAAGAAAGGAAAGATGAGACTAACGTTTATTCTGAAGGACAAATTCAGCTGGTACAGTTTAGTGAAGACAATTCAAGACTAGCTGTAATACAACAGGGTGCTGGGGACATTTTATTTGTATCAAATGATGGCATATCCCAAGAAAAACTTGCTGATTGCTCCACAATAATGATACAATCAGAACCAGTGCCAACTTTAATGTTTCCTGACAAAACAACTGTGGCAGAGATAGTCAAACATGATCATCAGGAGATCCAAAAACCTTGTATAGACCAAACGTTGGAACTTAAGAAAGATGATGACCTTGAAGTTTCTTCATCTCAAACATCAGAACCTGTTCAGGACGATAAAGTACAAATTGTTGGCAAAGATTTGCAGTTCTCTGTGTATAACAAAGAACAAAGTCCCACTATAGATGAACTTGTAGGTGAGATGTCGTCTTTGTCTGAAGAAATGGAGGTGTTGGTTAATGAGCAAAGGGAAACAAGCCAAGGAGAACTTACATTTCCGTGCACAGTTGACAAAGCTGAGGACCCACCAGGATTGCAAGATGTTGGACAATGTACAGGATATCTGCAAGCCATGGAAACAGAACCCAGTTCATTGGGTGAACCGATGAAAGAACCGCAAATCACATCTGTCTCACAATGCAGTTTCTATGACTCTTTATCTCAGGCCCATGTCTCACCTCCACACCTTGAACCTTTTGAAGAGTTCACTGTAGAAAGTCGCAGCTCCAGCAAAACATTTATTTCTCATTCCGACAGCTCCGGGACAGGGAGAAGGTCTGACAATTTCTCAGACTTGGAGGAAACTGGCCGGCATTCAGAAGTATCACTTGTGGAGATTGGAGGAATTCATTGTGACGCTTCTTCCAGGAGTTCCGATAAATTAAAACTGGTTCCATTTGAGTTTGAATCTTCTCATCTCAATGACTTTTATGATATATTAACTTTTCGTCCAAACTTTAATTCTGAAGATAAATTAGCATTCTCCTCAACAAATTCACAGCCTGTGAAAGACATAAGTGAAGCAACAATGGAAACCAGAGAGAAAGGAACAGCAAAGGACCCAAAAACTCCTCTACAACCATTGCAGCCCTCAGATTCTGGTAAGACTGCTGTAAAAGAGCGAAAATGCTCCAGAAAACGCATCAAACTCTTCCGATATCATACAAAGTCTGAGCCAACAATGAAATCTGCAGAACCCAGCCTGAAACAGAAAGTTAAAGCTTCAGTTGCTAACATTTCACGAATCATCAAAAAAAAAGGGAATGGAAAAGATGGTGAGTTGTACGTCAATTTATATCAATTCTTTTACCTTTTTACTTTCTTAAGTTTAATTCTACTGACAATAACTGCTTTTAGCTGCAGGCACATCTGAAGTCCATAAGGTCCCAATACCTGAACAAGCAGCTACATTCGGAGCATCTGTGCCACCCAAGAAGAAAGGTCTGTCCTCCTTCAGACTTCCATCTCTCCCAGCAAGGGACAAAGGTAACAATGGTGGTACCCCTTGTGTTACTATGGGGTATAAAAATGCTAAAAATAAAGCAGATATAAACCTGAAAAAAAAAACTTTTTATTGGCTTTAACATGTGGATGTAATTTCAAAACTTGTCTTTAGGATTTTCCGTTCTGAAGCATTTATTGAAATAATCACTGGTAATCCTGATCCTAAATGATCAGACATTGCCTATGACTGGATGACTGGTGCCCCTTGGTTTTTTTCCTGAATTGTCACTCATATGAGTCCCCAATGAAAACTTCAGGTGGTCATTGTCAGTCATGGTTCACCATTGCCACTATTGGGAAGCCAGATATGCAGGCAACACTGGATTAAGTATAATGGAGGCTACCGCTGTTGACCCCATTTTTATTAAGAAAGCTAATTCCCTGGCTGTCATACAGCATGCTAATTCCAGGGCTTTAGCTCACAAACACAGCAAGGCTTCAAGCATTTTTATTGGAAAAAAGTAATGACAACCTGCTTTGAAAAAAACTTCTGGTTGGAAGTATATTGTCATTTTGGGGACAACCAATTATAATCCTGCAAACCCTATAGGTATGAACATTGGGTGGATTTTTCAGAAGTATGAAGGTCAGAGAAAGAATGTCAGACAAAATGCTACAGTCTCTTTATTATTAATATCCAATATTTATTTAGCACCAACATATTACACAGCACTGTACAAAGTCCATAGTCATGTCACTAGCTGTCCCTCAAAGGAGCTCACAATCTAATATCCCTACCATAGTCATATGTCATTACCACAGTCTAAGGCTAAATTGGGGGAAGCCAAACTGCATGTTTTTGGAATGTGGGAGGAAATCGGAGTACCTGGAGGAAACCTGGGACTCAGCACTGCAAAGACCAGAGTGCTAACCACTGAGCCACCATGCTGCCTTCCAATAGCTCAGCCTATAATAAGAATACAGAAAATGTTTTGCTGGCTTACATTTGCAGCTTCCTGGAATTGCTTTTACCTGGATTTCTGTCCCTAAAACTTCAAAACTCTGCCAAATTAAAATCTGCATTTTGATTGATCTGATCTGATCTGATTGATTACACTTAAGCAAAGCAGACTTCAGCTACATCAGACACTTTATTAAGGCCATGTGCAGGTCATCTTACCATTTACCTGTGTCTGTCTGTCTGTGTTTGCAGCACCGGCTTTTGTGGAGGAGCTGACGGACCAGACGGTGGTGGTGGGTCATTTGGTGACATTGTCCTGCAGAACGGCGCAGCCAGTGACAAACGTAGAATGGTTTAAAGGTAATAAAAAATTCTGATTTTAAAGAATTTTAATTTATAAAAATATAAGTCCTCAAAAGCTACAAGGTCTCCATATACTTGATCCTCCTCATAGTTTGTTCCTTTTCTTTCCAGATGGGGTCGCTATTCAGAGTAATGAGCGAGTCCTCATCTCCTCCACCCTTAAAAACTATCACCTTCTCACTATCCTGGTGGTCAACTTCCAAGATTTAGGTATTTATGCCTGCGTGGCCACTAACTTACTGGGCAGTGCTTCTACCTGCTGCATTTTAAAGAAAGCTGGTAAGTAATGGTTACAATGGTGAAAAGGTCAATGGATGCATTATATATAGACAATGGGAGGAAATGAGAGTTCACTAATATAAAACTTCTCTGGTATCAGAAATCCCATGCTGTCCCACCAGTCCAGAGGTTGCTCAGGTGTACAAGGACGGCGCTCTGATTGTATGGAAACCTGTGGAGTCCAACACACCGGTTACCTACTTCCTCCAGTACAGAAAAGAGGGTTAGTGTCCTTCCTTCCATTTGCTTTTCCTTCTCTTTTCTTTCCAACATACCAGTCACCTATTGTGACTGTTTACTCCCCACAGAAGGGTAAGGCCCTTTTTTTAAATACTTCTCATTCCTTTTTTTCTTGTTTTACACTTGTTTTCTCCTATTCTCTCCCTGCCCCTCCATTCCATTAACCTAAACCTCTATACCTACCCTATTATTGTTCTAACCTGTCTTTCTCCTCTTCTTCTCCTTTTCTCCCTCTTTTCTGTCCGTCTTATTTCCTCTTCCTATTTTTCTCCTCTCATCTCTTCTCTTTCTTCCCTTCCATCTTCTCTTCTATCTCCTCTTCGCTCTTCTCTCCTGCCACTTCTCTTCGCTCTTTTCTTCTATCTTCCTATATCTTCTATTCTCTCTTCTCTTTCTTTTCTCTATTTCATTATCTACCGCTATCTGTTCTTTTTCTCTCCATTTCTCTGCTCTTTCTTCTCTTCCCTTCCTTCTTCTCTTTCCTCTTCTCTTTGCTCCTCTTTTCTCGCCTATCTCTTCTCTTTCTTCCCTTCCCTCTTCCCTTCCTTCTTCTCTTCGCTTTTCTCTCCTCTCTCTTCTCTCTTCTCTTTCTTTTCTCTATTTCTATATCTACCACTATCTCTTCTTTGTCTCTCAATTTCTCTTCTCTTCTTCTCTTTATCTCTCTATATCTTCTCATCTTTTATTACTCTTCTCTTCATCTATTTCTCTCAATCTCTTGTCTTCTCTATATCTTTTCTTCTCTTCTCTCTTTTCTTCTACCTCTTTTCCTCTCTCTTCTGTCCTCTCTTCTAATCCTTTCCCTATTTTCTCCTATTTTCTATTCTGTTTCCTTTACATTTCTTCTTTCTTGATTTCATATTCTTGTTGTCATTTTTTACAGGTGAGGAATGGCGAGCCCTGACGCTGGACATTTCCGATTGCTGTTACTCCACACATAGTCTGTCCGAGGGTCACATGTACTCCTTCCGAATTGCGTGCATCAGTAAGGCTGGGATGGGTCCATACAGTAACCCCTCTGCCAGTGTGAGGATCAGCCGTCTGAGCCCCGGTGAGCTTTTCCTGCCCTCCTTGGCTAGTGCTGTTTCAATAAAATCCCTCTGGGCTCTCCTCCCTCTGCTGAGTCATTTCCATGTATCCCAATTTTACCTTCCTTCAGATAGTTGCATTCCTTCCCTTGTTTTATTGTTTCCATTGAAGTTCCCACAGGCATGAAATTATACATATGTAAGGGGATAATATTACTGGCGTGTTCTTGCTTGGAAAAAGACTGGAAGAAAAATGTGATCAATTAATGACAATTGTTTCCAATAGATAGGGCCATGGATGGGGAATTCTCGCCTCCATCACTGTAAATTGAACTATTCAGTGCAGTATTTTATTAGAATGTAGTACTTATTAGTTAGTTCCTTATTAGTTTTTTTCCCCATCTCTTTTTTTACTTGCCTTAACCCTTTATCTTCCCTTCTCCCCAACCACCCAACCCCTCTGTGGAACCTCATCATCCAACGAGAGAAGCAGGAGGACCACAAGAGATCCCAGATGGGGACCAGAGAAGTGATTTGCAAACATCAGTGAAGATGTGAGTGCTGGATAATTGCACAAATTAATCAGTAATGATAAAATGATTCCATAATGAAGGGAAACACCTGCTACAGATGAATGAATACGTTTCCCAAGAACAGGCTAAGTTTGTATTGGCTGCTACTATATAATAATAATGTAATATCAGCTTCTTTGTGGCTGTTGTTGGCAGTGTCAGCGCTATTATTTGGTAATGTTTGGCATTCGCTTGGTGTTTAAGAAGTGATTGCTGACATGCAGTATGGACCTATTGTCATTATAGGGAACTTATAGGGCACAATGTAGTATCTAGAGCAGTGTTTCCCAAACTTTATACCATGGGGGACCCCTTGAAATAACTTTCAGGTCTTCAGGGATCCCCGGCTTTAATTTCTATATCCACAGCTCACAGTATATTAGTGTGGTGGTCAGTGGGAAGAATTCCTCTAACATTGCTGGCCACTGGGAAGAATGTCACCCTTACAGATAGCCAAAAAGATCATTGGGGTCACTTATACTGACCTGAGAGGCACAAACTGCTCATTGCTCAAGGAACCCCCAGCTACCTCTGGAGGAACCCTGGGTGAGAACCATTGATCTAGAGGCATGTTGGAGGCAGCTGTACTGCACAATGAGATTGGTCACACAGCTCGGACACTTGGGGCAAGCAGCAATCTTGATTCTTCTTTAAATCTGACATATCTCTTTCTTAGGGGGAGATTCAGCTCGGTGAAGATGTGCACGGAGAAATCAACTGGACGACCCTTCGCCGTGAAGATCATCCCATACACAGAGGAGACGAAGGAGTGCAAAATGCTGGAATATCACATTCTGAAAAAGCTTCATCACACCAATGTGGTGCAACTGCACGCAGCTTTTCTCAGTCCACAGGACCTGACGCTAATCATGGAGCTCTGCGAGGGCCTAGAGCTACTGCGTTGTCTGTCGGCAGGGTAAGGACCTCTATAGCTGGGGCAAATGTTGTATCTAGAATCTGTTTTTGCACCAAGAACTGCAGGGGAGGGTGGTGGTGAGAAGTATTCCCTCAGAGGAAACTTGCCTCTTGTACCTCCTGGGCTGGAACTATTTCTGGGGCAGCTAAAATGAATAAGTTCAGCTGCACTGCTCTGGAAGCTGTAAATCGCCAGGGAACCCCCCTGGAGCAAGAGAATATTGTAATGCCAGGGCTCTAAGGGCCCTAACGTTTATAACCTATTTGAATGTATTTTTTTTTATATTTTATGTTTTACACACACACACACATATATATAAAAATCCTAAAGAAACTGCAAGAGTACTGCAAAATCTACTTCCTTTTAGATACTCTGTCAGAGTTTATATAAAGAAAGGGGGTGGAGTCACCACTGTAAATTTCAGCTTGAGTTATAGTGCTTTGTAATCAACAGGTTAACCTAGCAAAAGTCTTAACAAAAAGTGTAGCAAAGGCGCCATTTACTGGTTACATATAGAACTACATAAAATGTATGTAATACCTATGTTTATGTATGTAATATTTACTGTTTATCAGAATATTTATCATTTATCTGACTATATATTGCAGCTTCAGAAATGAACTTCTCCTTGTTCTCCACTGCAGCAATATAAAATCTGTTCCTTGCCACATCTTCATTGTGTATTTGTATGGCATGAAAATCTGTCTCATCTGCAATTCGTAATTTGTCTCAGACCTTTACAAATCTCTTTAAAATAGCTACCAGGTATAGTTTGATAAATAAAAATCAGATTTGAATCTACATTTGTATATATACAACCACTATTCATTGTGGGAGAGTTAGGTCTGAGACTGGCTGTGTCTGCCAGTGAAGTCACTGCAAATGTCTTGGTGGCCCCTGTATATCTGTAGGGGACCCGACAGTGCATTCTGAGACATCTCGGTCTGATGGTTCCTGGAAATAATGAGACCGTCTGTGTCATCCTGCAGGCAATCATACTCGGAGCTGGAGGTCAGAGATTACCTGTGGCAGATCCTCAGTGCGGTTGAATTCCTCCACGGTAAACAGATCCTTCACCTGGATCTCAGGTCCGAGAACACCATTGTAACGGAACACAAACTCCTGAAGATCCTCGATTTTGGCAACGCACAATTCTACTCCCCGGATAAAGTCATCAACCCTCAGAGATACACAGATTACATGGAGACCATGGGTGAGTATTGGGAGGGAACCCTCAGAGGTTTCCATATTGGTAATATCCCACCACGGGGTCACCCTAATTTCTCCGTATGATACCAATAGCAGAACTTTTGCTGAAAGCCTCTTCCTGTAATTTCCTACTGGCCTACAGAACACCTTGCACCTGTTCAGTTCTGGTTGAAGTGTCCCCTGATAATGCCACATTACATGGGTGGTCAGTGGAGAAGGACCACCTTTTATTGGTGTCTGGTAGAGAAAGGCCCCCTTATATTGGTATCTGGTAGAGAAGAGCCCCCTTTTTTTGCAATCCAGTAGAGAAGAGCCCCCTTATATTGGTGTCTGGTAGAGAGGCCCCCCTTCTATTGTAGCTCAGTAGTGAAGAGCCCCCTTATATTACTGTCTGGTAGAGAAGAGCCCCCTTATATTGGTGTTAAGTAGAGAAGAGCCGCCTTATATTGGTGTCCAGTAGAGAAGGGCTCCTTATATTGGTGTCCAGTAGAGAAGAGCCCCCTTATATTGGTGTCCAGTAGAAAAGAGCCTCCTTATATTGGTGTCCATTAGAGAAGAGCCCCCTTAGCCCCCTTATATTGGTGTCTGGTAGAGAAGGGCCCCCTTATATTGGTGTCCAGTAGAGAAGAGCCTCCTTATATTGGTGTCCAATAGAGAAGAGCCCCCTTATATTGGTATCTGGTAGAGAAGAGCCCCCTTATATTGCAGTCCAGTAGAGAAGAGCCCTCTTAATATTACTGTCTGGTAGAGAAGGACCCCCTTATATTGGCATCTGGTAGAGAAGGGCCCCCTTATATTGGTGTCTGGTAGAGAAGAGCCCCCTTATATTGGTGTCCAGTAGAGAAGAGCCCCCTTATATTGGAGTCCAGTAGAGAAGAGCCCTCTTTATATTACTGTCTGGTAGAGAAGGACCCCCTTATATTGGCATCTGGTAGAGAGGCCCCCCCTTATATTGCAGTGCAGTAGAGAAGAGCCTCCTTATATTACTGTCTGGTACAGAAGGACCCCCTTATATTGGTGTCCAGTAGAGAAGAGCCCCCTTATATTGGTGTCCAGTAGAGAAGAACCCCCTTGTATTGGTATCTGGTAGAGAAGAGCCTCCTTTTATTGGTGTCTGGTAGAAAAGGCCCCCTTATATTGGTGTATGGTAGAGAAGGGCCCCTTTGTATTGGTGTCCGATAGAAAAGGACCCCCTTGTATTGATGTCTGGTGGCGAAGGGCCCCCTTGTATTGGTGTCTGGTGGAGAAGGGCCCCCTTGTATTGATGTCTGGTGGAGAAGGGCCCCCTTGTATTGGTGTCCGATGGGGAAGGGCCCCCTTATATTGTTTCCGGTGGAGTAGCGTACCTTAAAATATTCTTATATAGGCGGTTAGTAAAAGGAGGACCCCGTTCAGTGGCAATTAGTGGAGAAGGCCCATGCCACCAAATTAGTGATCAGTAGAAAGTGTTGCCCCATGCTGCTAGAAACTGTGGAAAGTGTCCCCCGTCATAGAATTAGGAAGGTCCCACTAGAGGGGAGTACCACTGCTCACTGGCTCCCTCTGGTGGAACACTTAAAAAAGTTTGACTGCCACCTAGTGGATATATGAAGACTTCACACAGATAGTGGTGCAATTACATGTCCTCTGCTAAAGGTTATCTAAGCTTAAAAGCATGTTTTTTGTTTGTTTTTACTTTTTAAATACTTAAACCCCCAAAACAGTATACACCAGAATAAATTTTAGAAAATCTCTACTTTTTATCATTAAAAAACATCCTTGAACAAGTCAGTGACTATGAAATGTCCAGTTCCCATATTTTATTTCTGCCTCATTTCAGGTTGAGCGCTCACTATCCGTTTAGTCCTGACTGCGGGCCAGAGCTGGAAAAAGAAATCAAGAAAGGATTGATCAAGTTCAGCCACTGCTACGCGGGTTTGTCTGGAGGGGCCGTGCGCTTCTTGCAGAGCGCTCTATGGTCCAATCCCTGGTATGGGACTACAATACTCATCATGTGCATTGCATGTCATATACATCTAAACCTTCATTAGAGAAACTCGAGGGCCGCCATTGCTGATCCTTTGCTTTAAAACTTTGAGAGTCAGTGTAGCAACAGGGACCCATTTTATCCAACCACCACAAGTATATTGTATACAGCAATAAATGTGCCAAACAGTTCACAAACTTTAGTTTCCACTTTTTAAGTCTTTAAAGGGACACTTTAATACAACAACTCTTATTCTTCCTCCTCCTACCCTGAACTACTCCAGCCTACACTCCCCTCTGCCTAAAGTCTGCAAAATGTTTGCAAAGTTACAGCGAGAGCTGCCTTTAGGTTTGGTGTTTAGCACTCCCAGGACAGTGCTGAAGCTTTAAAAGACAAGAAACATATATAGTGCACTCTCCTCTTCCCGTCTTTCCCTGACCTAACATTACTCTTTACCTTAGGAGAACTGAAGGGCCCCTGCTGAATATTTACAGCTGTTGGCACATTTGACTCATAGACTTCAATGTGCCCAGAGTCCAGGAATGAAGGTAGATGAGCCCCAAAGAAGTCTATGGTGCCAAGGCATGGAAGACTGGTGGCCACTGTGTAATAAAACTGAAGGGCCATGACCTTTGATTCTCAGGACATGTGAATCTTTGAATCTATGGCTGGGGTTCTATAGAACTTGCTGAAACTACTTCCTGAGGGAGCCAATTCCACATTTTCACAGACCTTACAGTGAAGAATCCCTTCCTTATCCAGGCTTAAACTTCTTTTCCTCCAGACGCAAAGAGCGCCCCCTTGTGCTTTGTAATGACCTTACAGTGAATAATGGGGAAGAGAGTTCTCTATATGGACCGTTTATATATTTATACAGGGTGATCATATCCCCCCTTATACGTCTTGACAGGTTCACTTTACCGGCCGTTCCCTCGTCTCCCGGGTGTTCTAGGCTTGCCACTCAGGTATTTTTAGTACAGTTTTTGTGTTTGTTCAGCGTTGTCTTGTCGTAAGGCATTTTCAAACGCTATCGTAGATGCAGATAGGATTCTGCCGAGTGACAGACTCCTCAATTGGTTAACTTCCATTGGGTTCTCCAGTAAGGATATTATTCTATAGAATATATTATAGGTGCTGTGTGGCTTGTAAACTTTGAAGAGGATGCAGTTTGAGCAATAGGCAATAAGGTCATAAAATAAGAGGCAGAAGTGCTGTATGGGGATGGTGGGGGGTCAACTGTGAGTGATGGTGGTGCATACAGGTAGGGGGTTCTGATACCTGGAATATCCCGGCAATGCTATACAGGTATGGAGGTCTGATACCTGGAATATCCCGTCAATGCTATACAGGTATGGAGGTCTGATATCTGGAATAGATGAGCAATTATATACAGGTATGGGGGTCTGATATCTGGAATAGATGAGCAATGCTATACAGGTATGGGGGTCTGATATCTGGAAAAGATGAGCAATGCTATACAGGTATTGGGGTCTGATATCTGTAATATCTGAGCAATGCTATACAGGTATTGGGGTCTGATATCTGGGCAATTCTAATACAGGTATGGGGGTCCCGTTTACTGTGTGGAGTTGAATTTATCATACCGGCAATATTTACCTATTTATTCAGAGTTTCGTTTTTTTACCGGTGTTTATATGTAGAACACTAACCTCAATGACAACTCATGATATACTGTGTGCAACGTAACAAAAATTCATGGACAGAAAACCTTCAGACACAAGTCGTATATTTAATGTTATGTTGGTGTCGGGGCTCCATCACATCCAGCGCGGTTCATTGGCCGCCAACATTACGAATCTTGGGATGACGGTCGTATCTCATCATACACAGGTGTGACATTCAATCTTTAGTCTCAGGGTAAATCACACACAGCACGCTCTTGGGTATACTTAGTATTAAGGGAACATATTTTTAATTCCAGTGAGATTGTATAATTTGCATGTATTTATACTGACTTTTTCTTTTTTTGTTGTATGATTTTGTTTGATTTTGCAATAAAAAAAGTGTTGAGAAAGAAATGCTTTTTGGGGGTTTTATTGCTGATTGGGGATCAGAATGGGTGGAAAAGTGAAATAAATGCAGAGAAGGTCGTTGGTCAGGTAAATTCTGATATAGGGTGACAACCCTTTGATCTGTCTCCCACCTGAGCACCCACATTGTCACCCTGGCCTCTGATCCGAGCAGCACGGTGGCTCAGTGGTTAGCACCCTGGCCTTTGCAGCGCTGGGTCCCAGGTTTGAATCTCTGCAAGTTCTCCCTATGTTTGCATGGGTTTCCTCTGGGTACTCCAATTTCCTCCACACTCCAAAAACATGCAGTTAGGATAATCGACTTCCCTCTAAAATTTACCTTAGGCTGTGTTATTGACAAGACTATGGTAGGGACATTAGATTGTGAGCTCCTTTGAGTGACAGTTAGGGACATGACTATGGACTTTGCGTAATATGTCGGCACTATATAAATACTGTGTAATAATAATTAAGACTACAAGTGGTCATGCTACTATATAGGTATGGTCCACCATTGTCACCATCAAGGAACCCTTTCTAAAACTTGCCATGTAAACATTGCTGGTAGAGTTCTCCCTAGGCCCTTTTATCTGGGCGCACCACCCGACTGTTTTTGGGTGGTTACTGATTGGGTCACAATACAGGGGCCCCCACTTTTTTTTGTTTGTTTCTTCCCACCTAGTTAAAAATTCTGTGTTGAAAACTGTAGACAATACCATCAAAGTATATCTCTGCTATACAGCCAAGTGTTGGTGGTCACCTGGCCATCAGCAACTGGTTGGACGTTCAATCCCCCATGACATTAAAAACTGGGGAGAATACTGATTGCTGGATTGCCTGTAGACAAAAAGAGGCTGAAGGAGATCAGCAGCACTGAGAGGTAACAAATAATGGAAAAGCAAACTGTACTTCATTAAATAAAGAACGGCAACTGTTTATTATACGCAGAGCTTTAGCAAAGTCATTGTCATTCAGTTAGGGTTGACATCTTCAAGTCTTTATTTAATAATAATAATAATTGATCTTTTCCCCAAGAGAATGCCAAATCATACCAACGGTAATGTTTTTTTTCATACAGATTTCATTCTTGCCAAGCACAAAATAAAGAAATTCATAATATTTGTTAAAAAAAAACCAAACCTTCCAGGCTTGGGTACAAATTGATGTTATGTAGAGGACAACTGGCCATGAAAACACTTATGGGGTCTCCCATTTCCTTAGGAAATAATCTAGAGTAGCTGCCACCAGAATCATTCAATATCGGAAGACGGATAAAAACTGAGTAAAACACGGGGAGATGCCGACAGTCACTGGAGTGTTGTATAGAGCTGACCGCGGATGGGAATGACACCTACAGGGGGGAAGTCACACTGAGAACCTTATGTAGGAATGATGATGGAACACAGATGGGGCTAGGAATGGCCATGGAAGAAGTGGGGGAACATTGATTCTTGTGGACAGGTCAGGAAGTCTTCGAACTCTGAGCTTTCTCAATTTCCTGCAAGAAAAATATAAAAATGATGAAATTCTCTGCATATACAAAGCATGCATAACTAAGAACAGATATGTGTTAAGGATGATCATAAGTCAGCATTGGTCAAGCACTGACCATCATCTCCCTTACAGCTCCATACTTAATCTGCAGAATCAAAGAGAACCTGCAATGTATCTGTGATCATCTGCCAAGCTGTTGAGTCAGAACAGAAGGGCTGGGGACTCCATTGGAAAGGGATGGGGCTGGGGTGGGGACTCCCTTGGAAGGGGATGGGGCTCCCTTGGAAGGGGGTAGGGCTTGGGACTCCCTTGGAAAAGAAGGGGCTGGGGACCCCTTGAATGTGCAACTGATTTACACACCAAGTTTTCTTTTTTCCCATTATTGCATTGCTACATCTATCAGTCTTTTTATCAATAGATATCATACATTTTAATTTTAGATGCAAGTCTCTATTTTATTTCTGTTCACACACTTTGAATTACTCCCGTCAATACTCATAAAAAAACGATCACATCTATGACATAACATAAAGAATGGGGATGGGGAGATCTAATGTAATAAGTGGATCTTGCTTTTTTGATGCAATGTCTGTTTTGTGCAAATAGAAACCAAACCGGATCCCAAACCAGAACCCAGCGGCACCACACAAAAACCAAGCCAACCACCTTAATCTTGAACCAGTTTCAGGTGTGGGGTTACAGGTGAAGAAGCACAGAATGATTACATATTTTGGTCAGGCTGAACATCTTAATATTGGTTTGTACACAGTGCGGTACTCACCTCTTTGAGGGTGTCTTTGAGCTGGTCATAGGCTGCTTCCAAATCATCATTTATAATGACTGAATCAAACAGACCCGGCTCTTTACCTGCAGACACAGACAGACATGAAATAATTAAAAGGGAGTATAAAGCAAATAAAAGGAATGACAGGCACAGATTATGGCAGTTTGATGGTGTCAATATAAAACAAGGACCGATGGTGACTTGGCATGACCACAACATTCATTGTATTCAGATAGCATACAAAGTCTGAGGATGTGTTACACTATACAACGTACAGCTCCTTTTAGCTGGGCGCACTACCAGTACTTTTCATTGAAGTTGTGTTCCAACACAGGGGCTGTCACCCTCCTACAGCTTCTTCCCAACCCGCCAACTGAACCAAAAGAAGCCAGGTGTTATGTTGGATGAGAGGATCTGGACCATAGCTGACGTTCCAATTCAGCCAAGGGTGTTCAGTAAGATTGAGGTCCGAGCTCTGTGCAGTCTGTATGACCAAACCGGTGACCTCGTGTCTTTATGGGGCTGGCTTTGTACCCGGGGGCACAGTCATGGGGATGGCACACAAGAGGGCTTTAACCGAGCTGTGACTACAAGGCTGGAGGAGCACAACTGTCTGCAATGTCCTTGTATATTGTGGCATTAAAAGGACCCTTCAATGAAAACACACATTTGGCGATGGGCCCATA
Source organism: Pyxicephalus adspersus (assembly GCF_032062135.1). Classification (NCBI taxonomy): domain Eukaryota; kingdom Metazoa; phylum Chordata; class Amphibia; order Anura; family Pyxicephalidae; genus Pyxicephalus; species Pyxicephalus adspersus. The sequence continues at coordinate 144,458,873 of NC_092862.1, forward strand.
TACTATTAGGGACTGGAAGCATCATTATTGGGAGTGGTGCGTTGCTGCAGAACTCCGCAGGGGTCCAATCTCAGGACTAAATACACCCCCATTACCACCAGTAGAAAAAAGAAAAACGAGGAAGGAGCACAATATTAAAAAAGACAAAAGTGATGTCAGGTACACTGGCCAAATGCCACAGGGGGGTGATAACAGATCTGCATGCAATGCAATATACACTAAGAGAGAACTTATTATTATTATTATTACACAGAATTTATATAGCGCCGTCATATTACGCAGCGCTGTAAAAAGTCCAAAGGTTCACAATCTAATGTCCCTACCATAGTTATATGTCATTATTACAATCTTAGGACAATTTGGAGGGGAAGCCAATTAACCTAACTGCCTGGTTTTAAAGTCAGGGAAGAAACCGGAGTACCTGGAGGAAACCCACAAAAACACAGAGCTTGCAAACTCCATGCAGATAGTGTCCTGACCGAGATTTGAACCTGGGACCCAGCGCTACAAAAGCAGGAGTGCTAACTTACTGATCTCTATGTCCTCTCTGGCTGCCTGCAGCCTCTTCTGTAAACTCTCCTCAGACTCAGTCTTGCGATCTCTAAGCCTCCTCTCCTGTTAGGAAGATGAAATCAGAAAATTAGAACTAATAGAACATTTGTTGCAGCCACATGCATATTGAACCAGCTATTACCCTCCAGGTTTTTGTTGTTTTTACAACCTTTACAATATAAAATCATTTATTTATAAATTGAAATTTGACTTCCAAACTTATGATGTGTCTAAACCTAAGAACAAACAATGTCAAGTAGCAGCTTGCTGGGTCTGAGTGGTGGATTCTATTTTCCCCCCTTTATATTCACCCGGTGATCACTTTCTGTTGTAGGGTGACAATGTAAAAAATGAATAGGAAGTTTACATTCAGCAAATAATCTGGCAAATATATATAAGATATATATAATATATAAGAGCAGGGGATTCACAATCTTCCCATCATGTTAAAAAAAAAAAAATCGGCTATTGCCTTGACACCTTCCATGAGGATTGGATTCAATTACTGCTGTGGGGTATCAATGGCGGGTTAATTCCCTGACTTTCATTAGAGTTTGGACTTTTCTCCATCATTACAGAACACGTTCAGTCCAACACAACTGCTACTGGTCATGTGGATCTTTATAAGTGGAACCCTCAGACTTCACAACTGATCTCTGATGTCACATACAACGGCCATGATTTTTTAAATCTCTCCAAGACTGGGGGATAACCTGGGGGATCCAGCAAACCTGGATTCTTAAAGGAGTTATTAAAAATCATTTGCTATTAGTTGGCATAGATTTTCAATCCTGGAGCAAATACTTTAAGGGTTTGCTGGATCCCCCAGGTTCTCTATGCTAACCTATCATCCCCAATGGTTTTATAAAATAGCCCCATGTGTTAATATTGATACAGTTATAATACTACCTACCAAAATATCAACCGAAGGCGGCTGAATGGAGATGTAGATGGGGTTCAGGTCGGTCTTCTTAATGTTCTTGACGCCCTGCATGTCAATGTCCAGTATGCAGATCTGATTCTTGGCCTGGACGGCCTGGACTGCTGCTTTGCTGGAGGAGAGAGGACAAAGCGTTAGAATCAGTGCATGCTGGAAGAATATCACCCGGTGGCTCCTAATATCTTACCATCATTCATTTTGGGTTTATTATAATATAGGTTAGGCTTAGAAGAGCCGTTTCTTTGGGGGGGCCACAGAGTTCAATGGCAAGAATGATAAAATGGGGGGAAAAAAATCACAAGCTTCCAATATTTAGTCCATGAAGAAGCTGCAAGATAATCAGGAGCATTATAAATAGGCTCCTAATCCACCATTGTTACTTCTCCATCTGTCCATGTAATCCGCTCCTTACATCTGACCCTGTGCCATATGCTGGCCAATATAATCCGATAAAGAGGAGGAAAGTCATTTAACTAATTAGCAGCTCATTGGCACTGCTCTGCACAAAGGGCGCCATCTTGGCATTGATAATTACTGTTAAGAAAACGTCTACATAAAACAAAAGAACCTCTGGGTTTTAAGGGCTCTTTTAAATGAGCAGAAAGTAGGAGCAAGCCAAATAGGACGAGGAGACCATTCCAGAGAGTCGGGGCAGCTCTAGAAAAGTCTTGGAGCCGTGGGTGTTATGAGGTTATGAGTGAGGAAGTCATTAGTAGGTTCATTGGAGGAGCAAAGAGAGCAGCTAGGGGATATATATTTATTATCAGGGCAGAAAGGTAAGTGGGACAAAAGCCAAAAAAGAGAACTACAACGAGAGGCAGCAGAAGAGGAGGTAAGGCTGTGTATGGGGTAGGTGGGTGGGAAAGCTGTGTATGGGGTT